>NC_057801.1:230502871-230712668 GCF_018294505.1 Triticum aestivum
ATCCCTCCCACTCAGGAGCTTAGCCGTGAACCTGTTTTTGCCTAAGTTAAAGAAACTACTCCGAGTGAGAGCATCCCTCCCACTCGGGGGCTTAGCCGTGAACCTATTTTCGCCTAAGTTCAAAAACTACTCCAAGTGAGAGCATCCCTCCCACTCGGGGGCTTAGCCGTGAGCCTGTCCTCGCTTAAGTTCAAAAACCACTCCGAGTGAGAGCATCCCTCCCACTCGAGGGCTTAGCCGCGAGCTAGTCCTTGCCTAAGTTAATAACCTACTCTGTGTGAGAGCATCTCTCCCACTCTGGGCTTAGCCACGAACATGTTTTCGCCTAAGTTAAAAAACTACTTTGAGTGAGAGCATCCCTCCCACTTGGGGGCTTAGCCGCGAGCCAGTCCTCGCCTAAGTTAAAAAACTACTCTGAGTGAGAGAATCCCTCCCACTACGGGTAGGGGTGGAAAGTGGTAGCTGATAATCCGAAATATCCGATATTCATATCCGAGAAAATACCTATTCGTATCCGAAACATCCGCATCCAAACTAAAATGGAAATGGAAATTATCCGTATCCGAATTTATTAAACAAATACGAAATAAAATATGGTAGGACATTTTGACACAAATATGGATATGGAAGTGGATATATCCGTATCCAAATAAGATTATGGGAGGTAATTTTGAAAATTCTAGCCCCAATATTCCAATTATCCAACATAAAAGCCAAATTAGTGGTCAAATTTAACTCTTTGTATATTAAACTTAGAAATTATTATGCACTACAATAGTATTTATTCATAAACCTATTTATCATTGACTTATTGTATGTCACAAGTTGATTATTTTATGTTGCATAGCTATTGACTAATTTACTTAAGGAATAAGTTGATATTATTTGTATCCGTTCCGAATCAAGAAAACATCCGATATGTATCTGTATTCGAATAACATCCTAGCCGCATTCCTATCCGATAACATCCGTATTTGGATTCGTATTCGTTTCGAAAATATGAAAACGGAAGTGGTAAGAGCACTATCCGATCCGCATCCGATCCATTTCCACCCCTAACTACGGGGCTTAGCCGCGAGCCAGTCCTCGCCTAAGTTCAAAACTACTCCGAGTGAGAGCATCCGTCCCACTCGCGGGCTTAGCCATGAGCCAGTCCTTGCCTTAGTTAAAAAACTACTCCGAGTGAGAGCATCCCTCCCACTCTTGGTCTTAGCCGCGAGCCAGTCTCGCCTAAGTTAAAATACTACCCTACGTGAGAGCATCCCTCCCACCCGGGGGCTTAGCCGTGAGCCAGTCCTCGCCTAAGTTGAAAAAAACTACTCCAAGTGAGAGCATCCCTCCCACTCGGCGGCTTAGCCGCGAGCCAGCCCTCGCCTAAGTTCAAAATTTTGTTCACTCAGAACATGCAGCAAACTGGAAAGCAATATTTGGATAAATCCATCAAGTTCAGAAACGCAAGCAAAAGTACTCGGGTGACAGGCCCAAATGAGTTTAACAGTTACAGGATCACTCGGCATTCCGAGGCAAATAAATTCGAACCATAAAGTTTTTTCTCGGGCCGGGAGGACTCGCGGGCTCGACAAAGGTGTCCAGGTCAATGCCATCTGCGATCCGAGTGGCTGCCTTAATGAAGGTCTCCATAAAATCTTCTAACTAGAGCTTCTTTGTGTTTGCCACCTGAAAAGCCTTCAGCTTGTCTTCCCCGGCTTCCTTACAATGGACGCGTACAAGAGAGAGCGCCGCATTGGCTCGACAGCGAGCAACTGATTTCTTCCATGCCTGCACTCGACCAGGAATCTCATTGAGCCGAACCACCAGAGACTCAAGATCATTTTGGAGCACATCTTCTGGCCACAGTTCTTTGTCTATTCTTTTTAGTGCAACCTTCAGCCGAGCGACATACCCAAAGACACAGTCAAGGTGAGCTTCAAGTTGCAGCATGATCATAGCAGCATCATCTTTGACGAGTGACTTGGTGGGGTCCAGACTTGTTTCAATTTGCTTTATTTCTTGCTCGAAGTTACGGCAGAATTCTATACAAAGAAGAAAGAATGAGTTAGAAATGGCAATGTTTTTAAAGCTATCAAGAATTCACTCGGACGGAAAAAGGTGCGTGATAACCCACAAGTATAGGGGATCGCAACAGTTTTCGATGGTAGAGTATTCAACCGAAATTTATTGATTCAACACAAGGGGAGCCAAAGAATATTCTCAAGTATTAGCAGCTGAGTTGTCAATTCAACCACACCTGAAAGACTTAATATCTACAGCAAAGTATTTAGTAGCAAAGTAGTACGGAAGTAATGGTAACGGTGGCAAAAGTAACAGTAGTAGTTTTGTAGCAATCGTAACAGTGGCAATCAGAAAAGTAACTAAGAAAAGATCAATATGTGCAAAGATCATAGGCAATGGATCAATGATGGATAATTACGTCGGATGCAATTCATAATGCAACAGTTATAACACAGGGTGACACAGAACTAGCTCCAGTTCATCAATGTAATCTATGCATGTATGCCGAATATAGTCATATGTGCTTATGGAAAAGAAATAGCGTGACATCTTTTGTCCTAACCTCCCGTGGGAGCGGGGTCCTACTAGAAACTAAGGGATATTAAGGCCACCTTTTAATAGAGAACCAGACCAAAGCATTAGCACTTAGTGAATACACGAACTCCTCAAACTACGGTCATCACGAGAAATGTCCCGACTATTGTCACTCCAGGGTTTGCCGGATCATAACACGTAGTAGGTGACTATAACTTGCAAGATATGATCAAGAACACTCATATATTCATGAATACATAATCGGTTCAGATCTGAAATCATGGCACTCGGGCCCTAGTGACAATCATTAATCTTAGAACATAATGGATACTAGGGATCAAACCCTAACAAAACAAACTTGAGTACAAGGTAAATCTCATCCAACCCATCACCGTCCAGCAAGCCTACGATGGGATTACTCATGCACGGCGGTGAGCATCATGAAATTAGTGATGGAGGATGGTTGTTGATGATGACGATGGCAACGGATTCCCCTCGCCGGAGCTGCAAACGGACTCCAGATCAGCCCTCCCGAGGAAGAGCAGTGCTGGGCGGCGGCTCCGTATTGTAATATGCAATGAATCCTTCTCTCTGATTTTTTTCTCCCCGAACATGAATATGTGGAGTTGGAGTTGAGTTCGATGGAGGACCAGGGGGCCCACGAGGCAGGGGGTGCGCCCTGGGGGGCGCCCCCCCACCCTCGTGGCTAAGGTTTGGGCCCCCTTCTGCTGATTCTTTCGCCAATATTTTTTATTAACTCCAAAACATGACTCCGTGAAGTTTCAGGTCATTCCGAGAACTTTTGTTTCTGCACAAAAATAACACCATGGCAATTCTGCTGAAACCAGCGTCAGTCGGGTTAGTTCCATTCAAATCATGCAAAATAGAGTCCAAAACAAGGGCAAAAGTGTTTGGAAAAGTAGATACATTGGAGACGTATCAACTCCCCCAAGCTGAAACCTTTGCTTGTCCTCCAGCAATTCAGTTGACAAACTGAAAGTGATAAAGAAAAACTTTTACAAACTCTGTTTCATCTTGTTGTTGCAAATATGCAAAGCCAGCATACAAGTTTTCAGCAAAGATTATGAAGTAACCATATTCACAATAACATTTAGGTATCATGTTTACTCATATCAATGACATAGTCAACTAGCGAGCAATAATAATAAATCTTGGATGACAACTCTTTCTCAAAACAATCATGATATGATATTACAAAATGGTATCTCGCTAGCCCTTTCTGAGACCGCAAAACATAAATGCAGAGCACCCCTGAAGATCAAGGACTAAGTAGACTTTGTAATTCATGGCAAAAGAGATCCAGTCACAGTCATACTCAATGTAAATTAATAACAGTGCATACACATGGCAGCGGTGCTCTCCAACTGGTGCCTTTTTATAAGAGGGTGATGACTCAACATAAAAGTCAATAGAGAGTCCCTTCGCAGAGGGAATCATGGATTTGCAGAGGTGCCAAAGCTCGAGTTTTGAAACAGAGATAAATAATATTTTGAGCGGCATACTTTCATTGTCAACATAACAACCAAGAGATCTCGATATGTTCCATGCTATATACATTACAGGCGGTTCCCAAACAGAATGGTAAAGTTTATACTCCCCCACCACCAAGGAGCACTTCCATGGCTGGTCCGAAACAATGGGTACCGTCCAACTAACCACAATCATGGGGGAGTTTTGTTTGCAATTATTTTGATTTGATTTGAGCATGGGACTGGGCATCCCGTTACCAGCCATTTTCTCGTGAATGATGAGCGGAGTCCACTCATCGTGAGAATAACCCACCTAGCATGGAAGATATAGACAACACTAGTTGATACATGAGCTATTCGAGCATACAAAACAGAATTTCATTTGAAGGTTTAGAGTTTGGCACATACAAATTTACTTGGAACGGTAGGTAAATACCGCATATAGGTAGGTATGGTGGACTCATATGGAATAACTTTGGGATTTATGGAAGTGGATGCACAAGCAGTATTCCCGCTTAGTACAAGAGACTGGGAAGCGACCAACTAGAGAGCGACAACAGTCATAAAAATGCATTAGGATTAACCAACAATGAGTGCAAGCATGAGTAGGATATAAATCACCATGAACATAAATATCGTGGAGGCTATGTTGATTTCGTTTCAACTACATGTGTAAAAAATGTGCCAAGTCAAGCCACTCGAATCATTCAAAGGAAGATACCACCCTATCATACTACATCACAACCATTTTAATAGCATGTTGGCACGCAAGGTAAACCATTATAAACTCCTAGCTAATTAAGCATGGCATGAGTAACTATAATCTCTAATTGTCATTGCAAACATGTTTCATTCATAATAGGCCAAATCAGGAACGATGAACTAATCATATTTACAAAAACAAGATAGGTCGAGTTCATACCAGCTTTTCTCATCTCAATCATTTTCATCATATATCGTCATTATTGCCTTTCACTTGCACGACCGAACGGTGTGGATAACACTAATAATAGTGCATGTGCATTGGACTAAGCTGGAATCTGCAAACATTTAGTTCAAGGGAGAAGACTAGGTAATATGGGCTCTTTGTTAGGTCAACAATAATGCATATGAGAGCCACTCAACATTTTCATCGTGGTCTTCTCCTCTCGACCCCCAAAGAAAAGAAAAGAATTTCAAAGAAAGAGAAAAACTATTTACACTGGAAAGCTCCCAACAAGCAACAAGAAGAACGAGAAATCTTTTTTGGGGTGTTCTTTAATACTACTACTATAAGCATGGAAGTAAACTAGCTAAAAGCTATAACTAATTTTTTTTGTTTTTCTCAAAGTTTTTCAAACACACAAGAAGAAAGCAAGAAAAGAAAATAAACTAGCATGAATAGTACAATGAAAAAGTATAAACACCGCAACTAGAATGAGTGTGTGAACATGAATGTAATGTCGCTGAGAAATACGTACTCCCCCAAGCTTAGGATTTTGGCCTAAGTTGGTCTACAGCCACGGCTGGCCTCACGGATATACAAAGTTATAATCTGGGATGTACTGAGATGCAGCAGCTACTGCCTGAAGGGTTGCAGCATGGAGGCGAGCAGCCTCCGTCTTCCTCTCATATTCGTTTGCCTTCTCTCTAGTTATAAAACGTCGCCCATTTTCCTGAAAGTTAAAGAAGGCAGGAGCAGGAAGAGTAACATGGACAGCACGATGTCTGTCAAAGATTAGTCGGTACTAGAGGGACTGTTTGTTCCTCTCAAGAAACTGATGGTGAACCATATCATTATTATCTAGAAAAGCAGGTGGCAACTCAATATGATTTTCACTTATGGATACACCAAGATAATCAGCTAAACGAGTTGCATAAATCCACCAAATAAATCTCCATCTTTAGCATTAAGATGTAACCTCCGTGCAACAATGGACCCCAAGTTATATCATTTATCACCTAATACCGCACTCTTGAGGACACTAAGATCTGGTACGCACATGTGGCTAAGCTCATGCTTAGCGTTAATGCATCTACCTATAAAGAGAGCAAAGTAATGTATGGCAGGAAAACGAATGCTCCCTATGGTAGCTTGTGTAATATTTCTAGTTTCTCCCATAGTGATGCTAGCAAGGAAATCATTATATTCAGATTTGTGAGGTTCACTAAAGATACCCCACTGTGGGATTTTGCATGCAGTGTTAAAATCTTCAAGGTCCATGGTATATGATTTATCATAGAGGTCAAATAGAACAGTGTGAATGTTATGCTTAGATGAAAAGTTAAACCTCTGCACAAAGGAATCAGTGAGGTGGTAGTATTGGCGGCACTTATCTGATACGAAGTCCTCAAGATCAGCATTACGCACATACTCATCAAATTCATCCTTGAAGCCAGCTTGGATCATAAATTCATCCGACAGCCATTTACAAGGCCGCACTGGAGCTTCTCTTCGTGGTTCAAGGTCGAGCTCACCTATCGTGAGCCTCGGTACTTGCTTCCTTGAAGAACCACCTTGGTACATTTTCCTAAACATTTTTCTTCCTCTGAAAAATTTCTGATGTTTTTAGTGACTCAAAATAAAAGTAAACCAAACTCAACAAGATTGATAGCAACTACTCCCACAAGTACCTAGAGGCTATATCATGCATTAAAACTATGTTGGACCCTATAAATTTGACATGCAAGCTCAAGAACAGGGTCACCTTAGTAGCAAAAAATTGCAATAAATAAAGCACTAGAACAAAAAATAATTGGACTATTGGAGGAGTCACATACCTAAGAACAATCCCCCAAAGCAGTTTTGTGAATGGAGCTTTGACCAAGGAGATCAAAAATGGCAGCAAAACAAGCAAGAACCGGGTTTGAGCTACAGGATGATTTTTTCTAAAGGAAGACAAAGTGTGTGGGTGATGGAATAAGTGGAGGGGGCACGTGGGGCCCACGAGGCAGGGGGCATGCCCAGGGGGTAGGGCACGCCCTCCACCCTCGTGACCAAATGGTGGGTACCCATGGTGTGTTCTATGTGCCAGAAATTGTCAAATATTCTACAAAAAGTCATACTCAATTTTCAGGGCATTTGGAGAACTTTTATTATCAGGGTATTTTTTATTGCAAGGATAATTAAGAAAATGCATAGAAAACACTATTTTTCTTTATTTAATCTAAATAAAAGAAAGTAAAAGGTGGGTACAGAAGGTTTTGCCTTCTAACTTCTTCCATCTCATGCTCATCAAAGGGAATCCACTAACAAGGTTGATCAAGTCTTGTTAACAAACTTCTTCCGAATAACATGAAACCGAAGAATTTTCGAATAACACTATGTTACCTCAACGAGGATATGGATGTCCCCAAAAATAATAATATCATATTTATTTTTGACAGTAGGAAGAGGGAATTTAGAACCTCCAATTGTAATCATTGAAATTTCTCCAACAGAATCGATACTATTAACTTGAGGTTGTTTCTTCCGAAAGTGTACCGTGTGCTCATTACCATTAACATGAAAATTGTCTTTGTTGCAATCAATAACAGCCCCTGCAGTATTCAAAAAGGGTCTACCAAGGATGATCGACATATTGTCGTCCTCGGGAACATCAAGAATAACAAAGTCCATTAAAATAGTAACGTTTGCAACCACAATAGGCACATCCTCACAAATACCGATGGGTATAGCAGTTGATTTATCGGCCATTTGCAAAGAGGTTTTAGTAGGTGTCAACTTATCCAAATCAAGTCTACAATACAAAGAGAAAGGCATAACACTAACACCGGCTCCAAGATCACATAAAGCAGTTTTAACATAGTTTCTTTCAATGGAGCATGGTATAGTTGGTACTCCTAGATCCCCTAAATTCTTTGGTATTCCACCCTTAAAAGTATAATTGTCAAGCATGGTGGAAATTTCAGCTTCCCGCATCTTTCTTTTATTTGTAACAATATCTTTCATATACATAGCATAGGGATTCATTTTAAGCATATTAGTCAAATGCATACACAAAAAGATAGGTCTAATCATTTCAGCAAAGCGCTCAAAATCCTCATTGTCCTTTTTCTTGGATGGCTTAGGAGGAGAAGGGATAGGTTTCTGGACCCATGGTTCTCTTTCTTTACCGTGCTTCCTAGCAACGAAGTCTCTCTTATCATAACGTTGATTCTTTGATTGTGTTATCAAGATCAACAACATGTTCAATCTATACATCATTATTATTACTAGGTTGAGCATCAACATGAACATCATCATTAATATTACCACTAGGTTCATGTTCATCACAAGATTGTGTTTCAGCATCAGAAATAGAAATATTATTGGGATTCTCAGGTGTGTCTAAAACTGGTTCGGTAGAAGCATGCAAAGTCCTATCCTTATTCTTTTTCTTTTTCTTAGTAGTACCAGGTGTATTAGTATTAATTCTCTGAGAATCTTGCTCAACTCTCTTAGGATGGCCCTTAGGATACAATGGTTCCTAGGTCATTTTACGACCTCTAGTCATAACTCTAACAGCATTACCATTGTTCTTAATATTCAACTCATGGAGCAAATCATCTTGTGCCTTAAGTACTTGTTCTACTTGAGTGGTAACCATGGAAGCATGTTTACTAATAAGCTTAAGATAACTTTTAACTCTAGACATATAACCGCTCAAGTGTTCAACCATATAAGCATTATGTTTCAATTGTCTACTGAAATAAGCATTGAATTCTTCTTGTTTAACAATAAAATTATCAAACTCATCCAAGCATTGACTAGGAAACTAAGTATATGGGATTTCACCCTTATCAAATCTATAGAGAGAATTTACCTTTACTACCTATGTCAGGTTATCAAGACCATGTATCTCTTCAATGGGCGGTAAATTCTTAACATCTTCAGCTTTAATACCTTTTTCTTTCATAGATTTCTTTGCCTCTTGCATATCTCCGGGAATGAGAAATAGAATACCCCTTTTCTGCGGAGTTGGCTTAGGAGTGGGTTCGGAAAGTGTCCAATCATTATCATCACTCAGTATATTATTGAGTAACAATTCACCTTGCTCAATAGTTCTTTCCCTAAAAACACAACCAACACAAGTATCCAGGTGTTCTCTGGAAGCATCGGTTAGTCCATTATAAAAGATATCAAGTATTTAGTGTTTCTTGAGAGGATGATCAAGCATTAAATAATTGGAGAAGCCTCCCCCAAGCTTGTGGGAGACTCTCTTCTTCAATTTGCACAAAATTAAATATTTCCCTTAAGGCAGCTTGTTTCTTATGAACGGGGAAATATTTTGCAGAGAAGTAATAAATCATATCATGGAGACTACGCACACAACTAGGAGCAAGAGAACTAAATCATATCTTATCATCACCCTTTAATGAGAAAGGAAACAATTTAAGAATATAGTAATAGCGAATTTTTTCCTAATGATTAAATAGGGTGGCTATATCATTCAATTTAGTAAGATGTGCCACAATAGTTTCAGATTCATGGCCATAAAAAGGATCAGATTCAACCAAAGTAATTAACTCAGGATCGACAAAGAATTCATAATCCTTATCAATAATACAGATAGGTGAAGTAGCAAAAGCAGGGTCATATTTCATTCTAGCATTCAAAGACTTTTCTTTCAAATTAGCTAACAGTTTCTTAAGATCATACCTATCATTGCAAGAAAGAAAGTCTCTAGCAATTTCTTCATCCATAACATAACCCTCAGGTACCACAGGCAATTCATATCTAGGGGAGAATCTTCATCATCACTTTCATTAATATCACCAGTTTTAGTAATTTCATTCTCTCTAACCCTAGCAAGTTGTTCATCAAGAAATTCACCTAGTGGCACATTATTATCAAGCAGAGAAGTAGTATTATCATAAGCATCATGCATAGCAGAAGTGGCATCATCAATAACATGCAACCTATCAGAATCAATGGCAGGTGCAGGTGTCGCAAGTTTACTCGAAGGTGAATCAAGTGCGGAGCTATATGGAAGTTCCTTACCTCCCCTCGTAGTTGAGGGAAAAATCTTGGTTCTTTGATCTTTCAAATTCCTCATAGTGATCAACAGATATAAATCCCAAGTGATTCAGAGAATAGAGCTATGCTCCCCGGCAACAGCGCTGGAAAAAGGTCTTGATAACCCACAAGTATAGGGGATCACAATAGTTTTCGAGGGTAGAGTATTCAACCCAAATTTATTGATTTGACACAAGGGGAGCCAAAGAATATTCTCAAGTATTAGTAGCTGAGTTGTCAATTCAACCACACCTGGAAGACTTAATATATATATGTAGCAAAGTAGTATCAAAGTGACGGTAATGGTGGCAAAATTAACACTGGCAGTTTTTTAGCAATCGTAACAGTGGAAATCGGAAAAGTAACTAAGCAAAGATCAATATATGAATGATCAATGATGGATAATTATGTCGGATGTAATCCATCATGCAACAGTTATAACATAGGGTGACACAGAACTAGCTCCAGTTCAATAATGTGATGTAGGCATGTATTCCGAATATAGTCATACGTGCTTATGGAAAAGAACTTGCATGACATCTTTCGTCCTACCCTCCCATGGCAGTGGGGTCCTAATGGAAACTAAGGGATATTAAGGCCTCATTTTAATAGAGAACCGGACAAAAGCATTAGCACTTAGTGAATACACGAACTCCTCTAACTACGGTCATCACCGGCAAGTGTCCCGACTATTGTCACTCCGGGGTTTGCCGGATCATAACACATAGTAGGTGACTATAACTTGCAAGATAGGATTAAGAACACTCATATATTCATGAAAACATAACAGGTTTAGATCTGAAATCATGGCACTCGGGCCCTAGTGACAAATATTAAGCATGGCAAAGTCATAGCAACATCAATCTTAGAACATAATGGATACTAGGGATCAAACCCTAACAAAACTAACTCGATGACACTACTAGGGAAAACCTTATACACAGAATCTTACCAGCAGCGATCTTCAAAATAGAACGCTACTGCTATTTAGCAGCAGCACGCCAAAGGAAAACACGCTGCTGAAAGAAAAGTAGCAGTAGCGCGTTCCCACAAAACCGCGCTACTGCTCTAATTTCCATGACCTGGCCGTCTAGCTAGTTATAGCAGTAGCGCCCTATAACGGACCGCGCTACTGCTACAGATGTTAGCAGCAGCGCACTTCTTTGAAAATCGCTACTGCTAAGTTCAACCCACAAGTTTAGTCCCACCTCGCACTACGAATAGGGTGTTTACCACCGTAAATATGTTTCTCCTCAAATATGTGTAGAATTTGTGGCCGCAATATGAGTCTTCTCCGGTTCCTACCGAGAGGACTCATATTGTCAATTCAGATTGTACACAAAAAGATCGTTGATGGGCAATGTATTTTTGCATTGATAAACAACTTAACAGTAGCGCTTTTAGTAGCAAAGCCCTACTGCTAGTCCAACTTAGCATTAGCGTTCATACCAACGCATTGCTGCTGCTATTCTCATTAGCTGCAGTGCGTTTTGCTTCCCACGCCACTACTAACCCTACCTTATCCCCACGCGCGTGGCCTACCACTCTCTCTCACTCACTCTCCCCCTCGCTCTCGCCCGCACTGATAACCGCCATCGTCCGTCGTCGTCGCCGCCGCCGCCGCCGTCCGTCCACCACTGAGGTACTCCCTCCTTCCGTCCCTCCTCCTCCCATCGCGCCCTCCTCCCTCCTCCTCCTCCGTCCGGCCCCACCCCCTCCTCCTCTAGCCGCTCCTCCCCCTCCTCTCTCCTTCCTCCCTTCCTTATCTCTGTTCTTACAAATCGTAGGTGTTTTGAATAAAGTAGAAGTAAGAAAATTTAGGGTAGAACTAGGGTAGTAGAATCTTTAGCAAGTGTTTAATAGAAAATAGTTTATTTAGTAAGTGATTAATATAACTAGGTTATTTATATTAGGTACTTAATAGAACTAGTTTATTTGGTAAGTGCTTAATAGAACTAGTTTATTTATAGTAAGCGCTTAATAGAACTAGTTTATTTAGTAAGTAGTTAATAAAACTAGTTTATTTAGTAAGTAGTTAATAAAACTAGTTTATTTAGTGTTAGGATTATATATAAGATATTTTCAAATGTTTTTTTATATTTTGAACTATTGAAATGCAATGACCATCAATAAGTGGCCTATGTTTTGCCGGAGTGTTGATTAATTTCCGTTCCGGCAAATTTTAGGCGCTCGATATGTCTTTTTTAGCAAAGGTCATGCCGGATTTTTTGGTTTTGCCGTCGAGTTATAATCTTTGAATTTTGAACACAAGAGATGTCTGATGACGATGGGATCCCGGAGTGCGGGTACTGTTACGATGATCGTGGTGTGTGCAACAGGTTTCCTCACCTGCAAAATGATAGGTTTTTCACCATGAAGGGCGAAGAGACCTTCGATGTTTGTACGGTACGCAATGACAAGCATTTCATCGTAATAAATATCATCACTTGTGCTTCTTTTGTTCAACGTGTAATTTGTGGATTTTTTTCAATTCGACTAGTACATCCCGTGCCATGCTAAACCATATGTATTGGAGAAGCTTGATTTTGGTTTAGATGACTTTGAGAATGTGGTGACGAGGAGGCCTCACTTAAGAACTAAACATGGTTATGACTTTATGGTTAAGTTCTACAATGTGGTCGATCGCTCCCATTTCAGTTGCTCTAGTTGGGAAGCTCTCTGCAAGGCATATGAATTTGAGGAGGGAATGCAAATAAAATTTGATATTTGTCCTGAAGATTATGATGATGATGACAATATCGACATCTGGGTGGATGTGGATATGCCTCCAGTTTTACCTAGATGTGAGTTTGTAAAACTAATTTGTTAAGTTCAGTAATTTATGTTGTTAATTTAAAATATTTGGTGTTCATCCGTAGTAAACTTATTTATTTATAATTGTCAGCTTATTTCTTATCTTCAAGAAGTACTCAGAAGGTAGTAGACAACACATACTACAGCTATGACTCCAAGCTTAATTGTGAGGAGAAAGGTTATCTTGTCTCATTCATAGAAGATGTTGAGGCCTTCAAAACCAGTCACTCTATCAGCCCAAATTATACTAGATACGTGCCACTAGTCCATAAATTGCTTGATGGTAACTTCATTGCCAAAAACTTGGTAAGATTTTTTTAATGATGGTAACTTCATTGCATACATTATTCTTAAGTAAATTACATTGCTAACTATATATGTTACTATTTCGGTTTTGAACAAAGGCTCCCGAAGCAGGTTGTGCCTGATATGCTATGTACCGAAGGTGATATGCATATGGTTAGCTTACGACCAACTCCTTCGGAGGCTTACCATACTGCATATTCGATTTCTTCAAATGATGTAAGGCTCAAAATCAAAGAATGGAGCAAAGTGATGAATGCGCACACGCAAATAATTGGAGACAAAATGAATGTGCACAAGCCACAAGTTGGAGATAGGTTTATGTCAATTATCCATTATGGTGAAGGACCAGTTTATCTATTTTATGGTATTTTAGCTAGGAGAGAGGGGTAGGTCCCAAGTATTAAGAACAATTAGTTAGTGTTGATTATATATGACTACAATGTCTTAGACTTGATGGTGATGTTGAGTAGGAGTAGTGATTATGAGTACTATGATGATGATGAGGAGGAGTTTTTATTATAACTAGTGACGAAGTTGTTATATGATGTCTCATCATGAACAAAAATGATGATTATGAGGAGTTATACGACAATGATATATTATGATGATAAGTTGTTAATGATATTATGATGATGATGATAAGTTATTATGTCATTGGGTGAAAGAACCGCGGATTAGGTTCAAATGGATGGATCCAAAGTGACCATTGGTTACTTTGGATCCATGCACTTGAAACTAATCCAAAGTTCTTTCACCTATTGATTTAATAACTCATTATGATGTTAAAACAATCTCTAAATTGCTACTGTATGAAAAATTGTATACAGGTGTATGAATACGACCTAAAATAAAAAAGAAATGGAACTAGGAATAGTAGTAGTAGTGATTGTTCTCGAAAGTGCTGCTAGTAATTAGCAGTAGCGCTTGTTTGGGAAAACGCTACTACTAAGTAGATATAGCAGTAGCGCGTGCCAGCAGGCTTACTGCTAAGCTTTAGCTGTAGCGCCTTATCAGTAGCGCGGTTTCCCGCGCTTCTGATAGGCCAAAAACCAGCGCTACTGCTAGGGTTTTCCCTAGTAGTGTTACATGGTAAATCTCATCCAACCCATCACCGTCCAGCAAGCCTACGATGGGATTACTCACGCACGGCGGTGAGCATCATGAAATTGGTGATGGAGGATGGTTGAGGATGACGATGGCGACAGATTCCCCTCTCCGGAGCCCAGAGCGGAATCCAGATCAGTCCTCCATGAAGTATCATAAAATGTGATGAAGCCTTCTCTCATATTTACCCCCCGAACATGAATATATGGAGTTGGAGTTGTAGTCGATGGAGGTCTAGGGGGCCCACGAGGCAAGGGGCGCGCCCCCACCCTCGTGGCTTGGGTGTGGGGCCCATTCTGTTGATTCTTTCGCCAATATTTTTTATTAATTCCAAAACGTGACTCCGTGAAGTTTCAGGTCATTCCGAGATCTTTTATTTCTTCACAAAAATAATACCATGGCAATTCTGTTGAAAACAGCATCAGTCCGGGTTAGTTCCATTCAAATAATACAAGTTAGAGTCCAAAACAAGAGCAAAAGTGTTTGGAAAAGTAGATACGTTGGAGACATATCAGTGCATTCAAGCATGATGTCCATTTTCTTCACAAGGCTCCCCAAGTATTCCTCTAGCTCGTCTCTCTTCTGGGTGAGCTGGCCCACCTTGTCGGCCAAGACGATCTTCTTCTCCTTAAGTTGGGCAGCTTTCTTCTTCACCTCTTCAATGGCAGTCTTCAAGGTTGCGTTCTCCTCTTCAAGCTAGCTGACTGAAGCTATCTTCGCTTTAGCGGCCTCAGTCTTCTACTTGGCCACCTTCCGCGCGCCCGCGAGTTCCTCATCTTTCTTCTCCAGGGCCTGCTTCATGGTGTCTAAAGCATCTTCCCCATTAATTATAAAAAGTGAGCCACCGGCTAAGGTACAATATATTATTATTACCACCTGGACAATTAGTCAGCCAACCCGTAATCACAACGACCCAATTGCAAGAGCAAAGCTCTACCAAAATAACATTCCTAAGTCATGCTTGAAGTCGTTGGTTTTCACTATGAACATCTGTTCGAGTAAAGCTACTCGGTTCAAAGGACAGAACAAAAGTACAATAGTACATTCAGTCGACGGAATTTACCTCCCATGGTCTTCACCTCAGTCTGAGCACGCTCCAAGTTCATTTTGGTCAGTTCTAAGTCTAGTTGGAGTTGGATTTTCTCCTTCTCTAGAGCAACATATTAAGTTCCAAGTTTGCAAGATTACTGAGATCAACAAAAAAGACGACTCAGTCGACGTAAAGAAAGATACTCAAAGTATTTCCTCTACTTCCCAGTATGGAAGAGCAAATCCAAATTGCTACCACCAAAAATATTCTAAGACCCCCGCCGAATCAAACATCTGACAGCAATCTCGGGGACTACACCCAGTGGGTGCACTCAGCGTGCCCCCACTAGATCTATTTCCCACTCGGTAAGGCCTCACCGGTCCGAGTGGAGGACTACAAAAAAAATATTCCAGACCCCTGCTGAATTAAACATTCGACGGTGGTTTCGGGGACTACACCTAGTGGGTGCACTCAGCATGCCCCCACTGGATCTATTTTCACTCGGCCTCAGCCTGACTGGCCCGAGTGGGGAACATCAGAATGCAAAACTATGACCAAATGAGTACTAAATCAAGACCACCCTGCGGGTGTGCAGAATCACCCTGTGGGTATGCAGAATCAAGACGGACAGGACAAAATCCAATCAGAAATCAACTTACAATCATACTTACTCGGACATTCGCTTGAAGGGCAGAATTGACATCATAAGCAGACTTGCTAGCTTCGTACACCTCCTTCAGACGCTGCATCATCAGGCTAGCTTGAATCATGGCTTCCTTGTTCGCCCCTGTCTGGTCCTCAGGAACATGATGCAGAGTGAATGAACTCGGCGCTAGGGTCGACGATGCAGTCAGAGGGATCAGCACTTGAGATTAGCCAGCAGGTCCCGAAACTGGAAGAGTTGTCACCAAAGGCGGGGTAGTCGATAGCGGAGCAGTAGAGATAGCACCAGCTTGGGATGAACCACTAGCCTCTTGAAGCACTGCGGTAGGTTGCACTCGAGGTGTTCTACTTGATGACACCCTCCGAGTGAAACTGCGAGGAGTGCTCGAGGTCACACCTCCACCACCCTTGCCTTTCGGGAGCTCGTCATCATCATCATCATCATCATAATCGAGAAGGATGACGCATGTCGGCTCTGCTGTCAGTCGACAACAACAACTCATTCAATCGACAAATCAACCAATGAAGAAAAACAGGCTGCAAAAGCATCGTACCTCGCCGAGAGGTGGCCGCGTCCGAAGTATCCTCCTTCGCATGTTCCTCTTCAGCCTGCTTGTGGGATGTCATCGAAGTAGCAGCCCTAGCACGCGGAGTTCACTCCGTCAGCAAAGACTTGAAGTTCTGTAGCAGTAAGAAACAAAGGAAAAAAGAGGAGCACTCACGTTGAAGCAATAGGCACCGAGACCCAGATTCGAGGGAGAGCCTTACGAGGTTTCAGTGGCGCTACTTTGGGCTGTTTTGCCGCCTTCTCGGTCAGGTCTGGATTTGCAGTTCAAGTGCGTTTTGGGTTCCTAATACTTGACGCCCAGCCTTGCCTTGGCCAAGTGAAGGGTCTTGGATCTTTTTGGACCAGCGCTCGGTGCTTGGAGGGGACTCTGCTTCCTCACCCCCTTCTGAGTGATCAGTATCATCAGCATAGTCCATGTCAGCACTAACACCGTCGCTCTCCGTTCCTTCAACAAGTTGGTCTCCATTCGGCACGGGCGAATACATCTTCGTGAATGCCTATAGAACACGAGTTTCAAAGTTAGTCCGTCCTCAATTTAGTTGCATATTGAAAATGGAAGAGAAAAGACTCGACAAATCTCACCTCTCTTGGAAGATGCTCGGCGTAGAATGGCAAGATCCTTTTGGATACACGCGAGTTGACGCGATTTCCAGTGATGCTCCTAAACCACCGTTCAACGGTTTTCTCCTTGACTTCCTCCGGATGGGTCCTAGAAGTGTCGTTTGTGCCTGAATACAGCCACATGGGGTGGTCGTGTGCTTGTAGAGGTTGGATGCGTCGAGTGAGAAACACTTCCAACAAGTGCAAGCTTGTCACCCCGTCCCGGATCAACTCAACGAACGCATCTACCAGAATGGCCACCTCAGCTTTCTCCTCCTCGTCCACTATCAGCGAGCAAGGATCTTTGAGTCTTTCCAATGTATAAGGGGGGAGGCCAGTTGTCAAGCCAGGGGTTGGGATGTCATTGCAGTAGAACCAGGACGACTGCCAACCTCTAACCGACTCGAGAAAGGTCATGGAAGGAAAAGTGCTTCTACCCCTCATTTGGATGCCCAAGCCCCCACACGTTTAGATCACATGGGTCTTTGCGTCACTCAAATTCGTCTTCTTAATCTACTTGGAGCGGCAGGTGAAAATGTGCTTGAACAACCCCTAGTGTGGGCAGCAACCCAAGAAATTCTCACACATTGAGACAAAGGCAGCTAAGTATGATATGGCATTCGGAGGGAGGAGGTGGATTTGTGCGCCAAAGAACTTCAAGAAGCCACGGAATAATGGATGCGGGGGCAAAGAAAAACCTCTCTCCACATGGGTCAGAAGAAGAACCCGCTCGGCATCGCACGGTGCGGGCTCGATCTCCCCCTCCGCAACCTCCAGGACCTGGACTAGCAAGCTGTCGGCAATGAGCCCCTTGATATCGTCCTCCATGACCGAGGAGGAGATCCAATCGCCCTGGATCCAGCCTAGCGGCAGAGTGGGCCGCGAGCTTGACCCCTTCTTCCCCTAGGCCACCTTCTTGGCACGCTCTAATGCCTTCGTCTTGTACTTCGCCATCACTATAGTAGTCGACGCGGGCGAATGGGGCGGCACTGCTCTGAGAAGGATGAAGCAGAGAGGCTGGGAAGAAAGGAGGAAGTGGGGGCACTATTGCCTGCATCGGCTGCATCGACCTTTATACCCCCACATCCGAGTGACTGACCGGTGGGCCAGCGTGATCTTGAGGCATCCTCCAACCGGTGCCTGCCCGATACTTGGTGAAAAAGGAGGAGCGAAGATCGAGGAGTCCCCCCCCACTTGCTCAACATACCATGCCGCGGCCAGCGGGCGCGCTTCTCCAAATTTTCGAACCCATGAAATCCGGGTCCAACTAATCAATTGGTTGCATCAGGAATATCCAGATCCAGTCTGACTGACATTCTGTGACTTGCTTCACTCGGACACTCAAGAAGCCAGAATCCATCAAGGCGACTAACAGGGGATTTAACAAGCTCACGTACCTTCAGACTCCTAAAAAGTGTCTCCGAGACATTGAGTCGGGTCGAAACCAGCTTCAATCCCTCTTCACTCGAACCTTGATCCATTCGGGGGCTAATGATGATGACATGTACCTAGGGTAGGGTCCTAGGCCTGACCTACATGCCATACCCAAGGACACTACACAAGAGGCGAAGTCCTACAAAGTTAGAAAGAGATACCGACTGAAATCACCACATAGTGCAACTCACTCGACAAAACATCTACTCGGGTATCCCACTTCCACTTGACCGTCATTATTCACTCGGAGTAAAATTTTCACTCGAATGACAGAAGACCTAGAGCCACCCCAGGATGGCAACGGTCGGACAATCACTTCGTAAACATAAAAACCATTAAACACATGTGTTTCCAGTAATGTATGTGCATGTATTCTCTCATTAAACCCTTGCCTAACTGAGGACTACGAGGGGTCAGCAGACTCTATATAAGCCACCCCTCCCCTCTTACACAAGGGTTCGCCCCCCCTGTAACTCAACACTCCAATCAAAATAAAGCCTCCGCGGCACTGAGATATAGGGCTATTACCTCCTCCGAGAGGGGACTGAACTCCCTAAATTCGAGTGTACAATCTCGCCATAGCTAGGCTCTGCCCTCTCTTACATACCCCCTACCTCTACTGCCAGATACATTCCCACGACAGGGTGTGCGAGTAGCGATGCAAGCATAGTTGGTTGGCAGTTTTTCCGGGAGAAAGCCATGGGCAATTGGGACATCCATTGCAACTACGAGAATCCCATCCGATGGATGTCGAGTCAATCAATATTGTCGAAAAACATAATGTTTGGTACTTAACTATTTTGAGGCCTATGGGCCAACACGGTATGCTATGTTGTTTACATGAAAAATTACCAGGAGTCTGGGAGTATGTTTCTAATTTTTTTTCCGGGTGGAAGTTATCACGATGTTTGTGTGAGTTATCAGCTCTGTTGTTTGTATATTACCATGCTATTTACACAGAGAGTTACCGATGTATGTTTTTCAAAAAGCTTTTATCCCAGGGTCAAAAAAGATACCATCGTGTTTGTGTGTGAGTTATCAACTTTGTTGTGCGTATATTAGCATGGTAATTATAAAAGAGAGTTATAGAGGGTATGTTTTCTAACAACTTCTATCTCGGGGTCAAAAAAGTTACCGCGGTGTTTGTGTGAGTTATCAGCTCTTGGTTCATATATTATCATGTTGTTCACACAGAAAATTACTAGAGGGTTTCAAGTCTTGTGTCAAAGTTAACATGATGGTAGTTTGTGAGTTATCAGATTTCGGTGTATATATATCATCCTATTTACACAAGGATTACCAAGATATATTTCGAACAACCTTTTCCATGTCAAAATTATTATGATGTTTGTGTGTGAGTTATGAAATTTACGGTGCATATATTACCACGGTATTCAAATAGAACTCGTCGTTTAAGTTTTAAATTATCTGGTCGTAGATTAGAAGTAGCTGAAATGCACATTGGATTCAATCAACCACTAGCCAAACTCGCGCATCTAGATTGTACCTTGGGTGGCATAGCAAAGAAACTAATTTTTTTACATCAGTACAGACACAAGTGCTCATATACACGCACATACACTCACCCCCTATGAACGCACACAAGAACACCGTACCACTATGAGCACCTCCAAAAGACTGAGCCGGCATATCATCTTGAGATTTAGAAGTCACCGTAGGCGCCTCGTCATTGACGGGAACGTCTCCTCCCACTATATGCACATTGTTGAAAATCGTAAAATATATATAGAAATAAATGCGAGCACCAGGATTTAAACCCTGGTGGGCTGGGGATACCAGAGTCCCTCTAACCATCCAACCACAGCTTGGTTTCCAAAGAAACTAGTTTTTTACTGTACGCACAAACTAGTATTTTTACTATGGTTGGGTCCCATTGTAATAAGATGTATTCATGTTGCTGGACGACAAACAACGGTAATTGAGGTGGTCATGTGATAGCATTTGTACATCCAGATCTCCACGAGAAAGGATCCAAGACTATTGTTGGATTTCGGGTTCCACAAACCCTCGAGATGTTCAAACTCTGTCGTGCGTGCGGAGATCTCAACCTCCCCAGTCCGCCTGCTCGCAAATCTTGCAGCCTAGCATGACGAACTCGAAGGAAAGGGGACACAACAGTTTACCCAGGTTCGGGCCACCTTGCGGTGTAAAACCCTACTCCTGCTTTGTGGTGGATTTGCCTCGTGGGGCTGAGGACGAACTAGTACAGTGGAGAACAACCTCAGGAGGTGTCTTCTTGATCTCAAGTGAGCTAGTGTGGGTGGAATGGGTTCGGTCGACTTGATCCGTCGTCCTCTTTCCATGGCGGTGGCTAGGTCCTATTTATAGTGGCCTTGGTCCTCTTCCCAAATGAAGGCGGGAAGGGATCCCACAATGGCCAAATTTGAAGGGAGACACACTACTAGGGAAAAGCCTATACACAGAATCTTACCAGCAGTGCACTTTAAAATCAGGCGCTGGTGCTAAGTAGTAGTAGCGTGCGCGGACAAAACTCGCTGCTGAAACAAGTTTATCAGTAGCGCATACACTCAAAGAAGCGCCGCTATGAGGCCAGTTATAGCGGTAGCGCGTTAATACAAAGAGCACTACTGCTATGGGTCGTAGCAGCAGCGCTTTACGCAATAACCGCTACTGCTAAGTTAACTAGTCGCAATAACCCATAAATCCACACACTCACTCGATCTCCCCCTCAACCCCCCGCGCCGCCGGTCCTCCCCCGTCGCCCCTCCCCCGATCTGCGCCGCCGTCACCTCATCCTCCTTGCTAGACTCGGTACCGGCCTCCTCCTCCGTCCTCCCTCCACTCGCCGCTGGCCGGCCCCTCCTCGCTCCGCCTTCCTCCTCCGTCCTCCCTCCACTCGCCGCCAGCCGACCCCTCCTCGTTCCGCCTTCCTCCTCCGTCATACTCTCTACTCCCTCCTCGAGTTGCCCCTCCTTCTCCCTCCTCCCTGCTACATTTTGATTTAGTAGGCTAGTTTATATAAAACATTTTGATTTAGTTGATATGATTCAGTTGATTTAGTAGGCTAGTTGATTTAGAACATTTTCATTTAGTTGATTTAGTAGGCTAGTTGATTTAGTTGATTTAGTAGGCTAGTTGATTTAGTTGATTTAGAACATTGTGTCATTTCGCTGATTTAGTATGCTAGTGGATTTAGTATGCTAGTTGATTTAGTATGCACCATTTTATTGTTATTTTTTATGTACATGGATAGGTAGATGCTTTTGTTTTTTTGGAATAATTTATTTTTTTGGCAAAATGTAGGTGCCAATTTAGATAAATTTTCCACTTATTTTTTTAATCAATTATCTTAGGCAATAGGTGCCATCGAAATGCTTTGGTAGGTGGTACCTTGTCATCTAATCGTTAATCCTTTGCTCATATTGCTTTAGGAAAATGGCGCCACCACCACCACCACTATGTCGACTGTGCAAGTCAAGGTGCACCAGCAGCCTTGCAACTGGCAAGCTGTTCGGCATCTACTTCCAACCGAGTTTTCATCATGCGGCGGTAAGAAATTAGATGAAATGTAATAACTATTTTATTTTTAGTGTTGGCATTACTGCATTGTGTCATTTTCCTTTTCTTACACAGATCGTCCCATGCAATGTGAGGTTGAAATTCAACAAGCTATCAAGAGAAACTGTGGCATTTGAGGCTCCTAGGGGGCCGTACACTATGGAGGTCGAGAAAGGACGCAATATGTCACAGATTGGAGGAGATGGATGGGCCCGTTTCCTCGCCCGCATGCGTCTTACTAGTGGTGAGTTGATCAGCTTCTCCTTCAGAGCAGAAAGACCCAAGTTGGCTGTCATTTATCTCAACCTGGTGGAAGATGATGAAGATGACGAAGATGATGAAGATGATGAACATAATGAGGACCCACTTCATGAAGCCATCGTAGCTCAAAGAACAAGGCTGAGCGAGGAGGAGGTGTCCAACCTGTGGGACATAATTCCGCCACATGCTGACTTTGTCGGGGTGCCATTCGTGACCCGACTGACAAATACCATGGTTCATCGACATGATATGGTATGTTAAACTTACAAATGCAAATTATCCGATGAAATACTTAGTGTACAGTCCAATGATATGGTATGTTGTGTGCAATCTAGTCGATGATATGTTTTAGTGTAGAGTTCGATCACATGCTTATTAGTGTAGAATCTAAGGATACTATTAATAGTGTAGATAATCCATATGTACTTATTTGCGAGGCTACTCATTAATTGATATGCTTTTCTTATTCAGAAATTGGCAAAGAGCATATCTGTGAGTTATGGTATTGAGCCTGATGAAGAAGGCTCAGCTGGACCACGCCTTACTACAAGGGGCTCCGTCACAACCTGTACTTACCGCGTGGACACGGACGGTCGCACACACTTAAACTTGGTTGGGTGGAAGAAATTCCTCGATGGCAAGAATCTTCGTGTTGGACAGGCCATCCTAATTACTATAGGAACACCAACCGCCCAGGCTTGAGGATGATGATTGTCTTCGATATCATCTAGAACTACATATGTGTGTGTGGCTATATCATCTAGAACTACATATGTGTGTGTGGCTATATCATCTAGAACTACATATGATGATCGTCGTCGATATCATCTAGAACTACATATGATGATCGCCATTGATATGACCTTGTACTGCTTGAGGATGCATGTTGACTATGCATGAAATTGTTATCTAGTACTCCCTTCGTTCCAAATTACTCGTCGTGGTTTGAACTAAAACCACGACGAGTAATTTGGAACGAAGGGAGTACTACCCAGTAATAGTTTATGAATTTGATATCTACTAGTAGTACCTAGTATGTAGTATCTGAAAGGGAAACTGAAAGGGAAAGGGGTACAGGGGGAAAATGATGAAAGATATAGCAGTAGCGAGGGACTGTGAAATCGCTACAGCTAGGTAATAGTAGCGTGTTCACAAAAAGCGCTACTGATACCGTCAACAGTAGTAGCGCGGGTACGGGCCGCGCTACTACTATAAGTTAGCTGTAGCGCCTTATTAGTAGCGCGGCCATCCGCGCTGCTGCTAGCCTCAAAACACGCACAACTACTAGGGTTTTCCCTAGTACTGACAACTAGTACATCTTATCCTGAGGAAAGTGGTCTTCGCTTGCAAAAGCCTCTGGTCGTGAGGCCATGGTGGGCTCGACGATGACCTCTGTCCTGCCGTCCTGGCGGTCTTGATCTTATTGCACGGGAATGGAAACCTTTGGCTTCTTCCTCGGGACTCCGCGCCTACTTCTTGCCTCCTTTGTACCAAAGAGGAAACTAGTACACTACGCTTGTCAGTGCTCTCTTGGCCTTGGTCGTCATGGCTAATGTCACCCGAACCTCACAAGGTGAGACTTGCATAGAAATCTTCGCTCCTCGGGAGCCAGCCTGAGGAGGTTGCTCCCTTTGGCGGTCTTGGTGTCGTCTGCCTTGCGAGGCTTGGCCCCTTGCAAGGGTCTTGAGTTGTCGATGTCGATGCTGGGCTATACCAGGCCGTTGATGGAGCCATGCCGTGTGCCGTAGGCAGGCAAGTCTGAGTACCCCTGTTCCTAGAATGCCGACAGTAGCCCCCGGGCCCAAGGCATGCTCGGACTTGGCTTTGAGGCAAAGCCAAAGGAAAAGTGCGGAGCACCGCGGGCCCTAACCGCCTGCGGCTTTGGGCCATGCGTGGAGATTGGTGGGACGTGGGCGTCTCCACTTCCCCATGCTGCCTCGGCAACTGTTCCTGGCTGACAAAAAGGCTGGCGTCTGTCGCTAAGCTATCATTGCCTTCCTCTTGTCTTGCTCCGGATCCCCTTCTCCCTCTGCACCGAAAAACCTCCAGATCTGCCGAACCTCTCCACCAAGCTCATGCCCGATGGCCACCGACTAGGTGAAATCTCTGGCCCCGACCACGCACTCGGCTCCTTGGTTTGAGCCAGCCCTGAGCTCGTCCACCATCACTGAGGAGAAGGACCTCGTCCCCGCTCTCCGATTGACGGCATACATCAATAATGAGGGGGGAGAGACGACGCTCCGGGTCGGCTACGCCAAGCCGGAATCCCTGGGCGGCACCTTCTACCCCTTCTTCCTGCACAGCATCCTTGCCGGGCTGGTTCCTCCTTTATCTAGCTTCTTCTACGACATCCTCCACCATTACGGCCTCCATGCCCTCCATCTTCATCCCAACTACGTCCTCCTCCTGTCAATCCTCGCCTTCTACTAAGAGGCGTTCGTGGGGGTGATGCCCTCCGTCGCGCTGTTCCGCCACTTCTTCTACCTCCGGACAAACGGCATCCGGTACTCTGGGTGTGCTGGCTTTGTCGTGGCCAATGGCAGCAACACGATCTCTCATGCCGGGAAGAAGGTGGAGGACTTCCGGAACACGTGTTTCTTCCAGGACACCAAGCGCTCCCACGCTTAGCTGGAGCTGCTGACTGAGTCACCGACACCCCGCCCCTGGGAAGGATGGGCTCACGAGAAGCTCACCGATTCTTGCACGAAGCCGCTGCTGGAGAAGATGGCGGTGACCTGAAGGCGGAGAGGCTGACGGGGGCCATGATCGTTAGGGAGTTCCTGACGCAACGCCTGGCGCCGCTCTAGGCGCACTTGCGCCCCCTGTGGAAATTCACGGGCGCGGACGACAATCTTTGGTTGTGCCCTGACGACTTGTCCGACGAGGAGCTCAACAAGATTATGCGCACCTTGCTTGGGAAGGACCAGGGTGGGCCCCCGGACACCCATATCTTGCTGTACCATTGTGAGGACAGGGAGAAGATAGCCGCAACCATGCCTGTCTTAAACGAGCGGGGCTCGTGCCGCTGGAGCCTTCTCTGCCTCTGAGTTCCCCGGTGCCGGTGTCCTCCGGCGATCCCTCCTCAGAAGCCACCTTGGAGGGTGCGGGGGAGACTTCTCCCCAACGTCAGAGCGAGCTCCTATGTGCCCTATCTGATGACGATGCTGATGAGCACCCAGTAAGGGAGTCGCCGCGCTCCGCCGGGGTCACCACGAGAACTGGGGAGACCCCTCTAAGGAAGCCAAAGTAGGGGGTCCCGAAGAGGGGCAGGTCTGTGCTGATCCCCTGAGGCGGCGCCCCTATTTCGTCGCTAGCAACCTCCATAGAGCCGGCGCGCTTTCATCCATCCATGACAGCGCGGCACTGCACATGCCCGGGAAGCTGTCGCTCCTGGGCAGGAGGAAATACGTCGCCGAGGACCAGTAAGTGTATCTCTTTGCCCTTGCTCTTCAATTTTTGATGCAATACTAAATGTCTTCATCCTGATGTCAAGCTGACGTCGATGGCGAAGAGGAGGAAGGGGGATGCTGGAGCCGCCGAAGCCAAGCGTCCTGCTGTGGTTGCGGTGGTTCCGGCCCAGAAGGATGGGACTGCCCCTCACACTCCTGCAGCGGTGTCGCCCTCCCGAGGCTCTGGAGCCCAGCCTCAGGAGGAGACAACTCTTGCGGCTAGCTAACTCCAGAAGCACTTGCCCTTAGCTCACCTGCTGAGGGACCGAGGGCTCCGGAGCCCCTGGCCCTCTCTGCTGCTATCGCTCCTCCAGTCTTGACACCGCCGCTGATCTCCTATCTACCACGCCATTGGGTCGTGGTTCTTCTGATGCACCCAGTGCTCTGGAGGACGCCCTCTCCGCGCTGAACCAGCTCCGGGATGATCTTCAGGACCCGGACCGGTGCAGGGCGCCTGGAACTGGTCTCGGAATGGCTCCAGGACGATGCGTCTGTCGGGGCAGTGGTAACCCACAAGTATAGGGGATCGCAACAGTTTTCGAGGGTAGAGTATTCAACCCAAAATTATTGAGTCGACACAAGGGGAGCCAAAGAACATTCTCAAGTATTAGCAATTGAGTTGTCAATTCAACCACACCTGGATAACTTAGTATCTGCAGCAAAGTATTTAGTAGCAAAGTAGTATGGAAGTAACGGTAATAGTAGCAAAAGTAACAGTAGCAGATTTGTAGTAATTGTAACAGTAGCAACGGTAAAGTAAATAAGCAACGCACAATATGTGAAAAGCTTGTAGGCATTGCATCAGTGATGGATAATTATGTCGGATGCGATTCCTCATGTAACATTTATAACATAGGGTGACACAGAACTAGCTCCAGTTCATCAATGTAATGTAGGCATGTATTTCGAATATAGTCATACGTTCTTATGGAAAAGAACTTGCATGACATATTTTATCCTACCCTCCTGTGGCAGCGGGGTCCTAATGGAAACTAAGGTATATTAAGGCCTCCTTTTAATAGAGTACCGGACCAAAGCATTAGCACTTAGTGAATAAATGAACTCCTCAAACTACAATCATCACCGAGAAGTATCCCGATTATTGTCACTTCGGGGTTGTCGGATCATAACACATAATAGGTGACTATAGACTTGCAAGATAGGATCAAGAACTCACATATATTCATGAAAACATAATAGGTTCAGATCTAAAATCATGGCACTTGGGCCCTAGTGACAAGCATTAAGCATAGCAAAGTCATAGCAACATCAATCTCAGAACATAGTGGATACTAGGGATCAAACCCTAAAAAAACTATCTTGATTACATGGTAAATCTCATCCAACCCATCACCGTCCAGCAAGCCTACGATGGGATTACTCACGCATGGCGGTGAGCATCATGAAATTAGTGATGGAGGATGGTTGATGATGACGATGGCGACAGATTCCCCTCGCCGGAGCTGCAAACGGACTCCAGATCAACCCCCCCGAGGAAGAGCAGGGCTTGGCGGCGGCTCCGTACTATAATACGCAATGAATCCTTCTCTCTGATTTTTTTCTCCCCGAACATGAATATGTGGAGTTGGAGTTGAGTTCGGTGGAGGACCAGGGGGCTCACGAGGCCAGGGCGCGCCCCCACCCTCGTGGCTAAGGTCTGGGCCCCCCTTTTGCTGATTCTTTCGCCAATATTTTTTATTAACTTCAAAACATGACTCCGTGAAGTTTCAGGTCATTCCGAGAAGTTTTGTTTCTGCACAAAAATAACACCATGGCAATTCTGCTGAAACCAGCGTCAGTCCGGGTTAGTTCCAGTCAAATCATGCAAAATAGAGTCCAAAACAAGGGCAAAACTGTTTGGAAAAGTAGATAAATTGGAGAATCATGAAATTGGTGATGGAGGATGGTTGATGATGACGACGATGGCGAATCCCCCTCCGGAGCCCTGAACGAACTCCAGATCAGCCCTCCCGAGAGAGATTAGGGCTTGGCGGCGGCTCCGTATTGTAAAACACGATGAACTTTCTCTCTGATTTTTTTTCTCTGCGAAAGTAAATATCTGGAGTTGAAGTTGAGGTCGGTGGATGTCTAGGGGGCCCACGAGGAAGGCAGGCGCGCCCCCACCCTCGGGGATAGGGTGTGGCCCCCTGACGCTGATTCTTTCGCCAGTATTTTTTATTTATTCTAATAAGTTGCTCCGTGGGTTTTCAGGTCATTCCGAGAACTTTTATTTCTGCACAAAAATAACACCATGGCAGTTCTGCTGAAAACAACGTCAGTCTGGGTTAGTTCCATCCAAATCATGCAAGTTAGAGTCCAAAACAAGGGCAAAAGTGTTTGGAAAAGTAGATACGATGGAGATGTAACAACTCCCCCATGCTTAAACCTTTGCTTGTCGTCAAGCAATTCAGTTGATAAACTGAAAGTGATAAAGAAAACTTTTACAAACTATGTTTGCTCTTGTTATTGCAAATATGTAAAGCCAGCATTCAAGTTTTCAGCAAAGATTATGAACTAACCATATTCACAATAACACTTAGGTCTCATGTTTACTCATATCAATGGCATAATCAACTAGGGAGCAATAATAATAAAACTCGGATGACAACACTTTCTCAGAACAATCATAATATGATATAACAAGATGGTATCTCGCTAGCCCTTTCTGAGACCGCAAAACATAAATGCAGAGCACCTTTAAAGATCAAGGACTGACTAAACATTGCAATTCATGGTAAAAGAGATCCAGTCATAGTCATATCCAATATAAACTAATAGTAATGCATGCAAATGACAGCGGTGCTCTCCAGCGGGTGCTTTTCAATAAGAGGGTGATGACTCAACATAAAAGTAAATAGATAGGCCCTTCGCAGAGGGCACTAGTAGAAAAAGGGTCAAATGTGAAGCACATTAGTGCCGGTTTGTAATAAAATCGGCACTAATGTAATCAATAGTACCGGTTCGTGGCGGCGATCAATAGTACCGGTTCGTGGCGAACCTTTAGTATCGGTTCATGCCACGAATCGGTACTAAAGAGGCTGTGGCAGGCTGGCGTCAGGCCGGGGCCCCACGATCACCTTTAGTACCAGTTCGTGCCATGAACCGGTACTAAAGGGGTCTGACCTATAGTCCCGGTTGGAGACACAAACCGGGACTATAGGAACATTTTCAAACTCTACCCCCCTCCCCGTGAATCGCCATTTCAGTTTTGAAAAAATCAAAAGAAAATGATAAAAACTTCAAAAAATAAAATCCTTCGAGAGGTAGTTATATTACTACATCTACTAGTTAGGAAAATTTGAAAACTTAAATTTGGACATGTTTTGCAAAAAGTGTAGAGAAAATGTAAAACGGCTATAACTTTTGCATACGATGTCGGAAAAAACGTATAATATATCAAAAAATTCAGCACGAAAATCCTCATCCGATGGAAACGTCCTAGGGCCTGTTTGGGATTTTTTAGAATCCTCAAATTCCAAAAGGAAAAAAAAGATATGGTCAAATTTCAGTTTTTTTAAAAAAATTTGGTTAAATCTGGTCAAACTACTTATTCAAGAAGTATTAATGTTACTACATAATTACTCAAGAATATTAGGGTTACTAAATAATTATTTCAATTTTTTAAGATTGGTCAAATTTGGTCAAACTATGGTCAAATTGTGGTCAAACTATGGTCAAACTTATTCAAGAAATATTAGTGTTACCAAATAATTACTGTTTTTTAGAATAATATTTTCAAACTCAAACAATGAAATTTGTGATTTCATGCTCAAGCTAAACTCCTGAGGGTTAATAGGATTGACATCTTACTATTGTCAGGAAAACAACAAGTGCAGACTTGGAAACGAAGGAGAATAGAACCCGAAAGTTAAGCGTGCTCGGGCTGGAGTAGTGAGAGGGATGGGTGACCGGTCGGGAAGTTAGATGATTTGGAATGAGTGATCCACACTTGAGCAGTTAAGAGAGGTGATTAGAGACTAAATCATCAAATAATTCGGAAAAATTAAAAATCGAAAAAAATCAAAAAAAAATTATCCTTGGCCGGACTCCAAGACTATGAAGATACAAGATTGAAGACTTCGTCCCGTGTCCGGATGGGACTTTCCTTAGCGTGGACGGCAAGCTTGGCAATACGGATATGTAGATCTCCTACCATTGTAACCAACTCTATGTAACCCTAGCCCTCTCAGGAGTCTATATAAACCGGAGGGTTTTAGTCCATAGGACGAACAACAATCATACCATAGGCTAGCTTCTAGGGTTAGGCCTCCTTGATCTCGTGGTAGATCCACTCTTGTACTACCCATATCATCAATATCAATCAAGCAGGAGTAGGGTTTTACCTCCATCGAGAGGGCCCGAACCTGGGTAAAAACATCGTGTCCCTTGTCTCCTGTTACCATCCGCCTAGATGCACAGCTCAGGACCCCATACCCGAGATCCGCCGGTTTTGACAACGACATTGGTGCTTTCATTCAGAGTTCCTCTGTGTCGTCACCTATAGTCCCGATGGCTCCTTCGATCATCAGCAACAACGCGGTCCAGGGTGAGACTTTTCTCCCCGGATAGATCTTCGTGTTCGGCGGCTTTGCACTGCGGGCCAATTCGCTTGGCCATCTGGAGAAGATCGAAAGCTACGCCCCTGGCCATCAGGTCAGATTTGGAAGTTCGAACTTCACGGCCGACATCCGCGGAGACTTGATCTTCGACGGATTCGAGCCACAGCCGTGCGCGCCGCACTATCACGATGGGCATGATCTAGCTCTTCTGCCGGGCAGTGCCTTGGAGGCCGCGCGAGAGTCTGCTCCGACCCCTAACTCGGAGCCGACTGCGCCGACCGAGGATGGGTGGCTAGACACCACCTCGGGGGCTGCTATCTCTACGGCGATGGAGCCGAATACCGACCCTGTCCCTTGTGAAGCTCGTGACTCCGATGTGCCGGACTCCTCGCCGGACTCCGAACCTCCCGCGCCCCTACCAATTGAATCCAATTGGGCGCCGATCATGGAGTTCACCGCTGCGGACATCTTTCAGCACTCGCCTTTTGGCGACATCCTGAATTCGCTAAAGTATCTCTCGTTATTCGGAGAGCCCTGGCCAGACTGCGATCAGGACGGTTGGGATGCGGACGACGAAGAAATTCAAATCCTACCCGCCACCCACTTTGTAGCCACTGTCGACGATCTAACCGACATGCTAGACTTCGACTCCGAAGACATCGACAGTATGGACGACGATGCCGGAGACGACCAAGAACCAGCGCCCACGGGGCACTGCAAAGCCACCTCGTCATACGACATATACCTGGTGGACATCTCAAAGGATGGGAATGGCGAGGCAACAGCGGAGGAAGACCCCTCCAAAAAACAGCCTAAGCGCCGGCGTCAGCGGCGCCGCTCTAAATCCTGCCACAGTAAGAATGGAGATTCTGGCACCGGAGACAATAACACCCCGGACGGCGCCGAAGACAACTCCCTCCAGCAAGAATCAGCACAGGAGGACGGAGAAGCCAGCCCTCACGAGAGAGCGGCAGACGAAGAGGTAGAAGACGATAATTACATGCCTCCCTAGGAGACGAGGCAAGCCTCGACGACGACGAATTCGTGGTGCCTGAGGATCCCATCGAACAAGAGCGTTTCAAACGCAGGCTTATGGCCACGGCAAGCAGCCTCAAGAAAAAGCAGCAACAGCTTAGAGCTGATCAAGATCTGCTACCCGACAGATGGACCGAGGTCCTCGCGGCCGAAGAGTACGAACTCGACGCCCCTCCAAAAGCTACCCCAAACGCAAGCTGCTGCCCCGATTGGAGGAGGAAGCATATAAACCTACATCACCAGCGCACAATACGGCCTGTTTGGAATTTCTTAGAATCCTCAAATTCCAAAAGGAAAAAAAGATATGGTCAAATTTCAGTTTTTTTTAAAAAAAATTGGTTAAATCTGGTCAAACTACTTATTCAAGAAGTATTAATGTTACTACATAATTACTCAAGAATATTAGTGTTACTAAATAATTATTTCAATTTTTTTAAGTTTGTTCAAATCTGGTCAAACTATGGTCAAACTTATTCAAGAAATATTAGTGTTACTAAATAATTACTGTTTTAGATAATAGTTTCAAACTCAAACAATGAAATGTGTGACTTCATGCTCAAGCTAAACTCCCCCGGGTTAATAGGATTGACATATTACTATTGTCAGGAAAACAACAAGTGCAGACTTGGAAACAAAGGAGAATAGAACCCGAAAGTTAAGCGTGCTCGGGCTGGAGTAGTGAGAGGGATGGGTGACCGGTCGGGAAGTTAGATGATTTGGAATGAGTGATCCACACTTGAGTAGTTAAGAGAGGTGATTAGAGACTAAATCATCAAATAATTCATAAAAATTAAAAATCCAAAAAAATCAAAAAAAATTATCCTTGGCCGGACTCCAAGACTATGAAGATACAAGATTGAAGACTTCGTCCCGCGTCGGGATGGGACTTTCCTTCGTGTGGAAGGCAAGCTTGGCAATACGGATATGTAGATCTCCTACCATTGTAACTGACTCTGTGTAACCCTAGCCCTCTCCGGTGTCTATATAAACCGGAGGGTTTTAGTCCATAGGACGAACAACAATCATACCATAGGCTAGCTTCTAGGGTTTAGCCTCCTTGATCTCGTGGTAGATCCACTCTTGTACTACCCATATCATCAATATCAATCAAGCAGGAGTAGGGTTTTACCTCCATCGAGAGGGCCCGAACCTGGGTAAAAACATCGTGTCCCTTGTCTCCTGTTACCATCCGCCTAGACGCACAGTTCAGGACCCCATACCTGAGATCTGCCGGTTTTGACACCGACATTGGTGCTTTCATTCAGAGTTCCTCTGTGTCGTCACCTATAGTCCTGATGGCTCCTTCGATCATCAGCAACAACGCGGTCCAGGGTGAGACTTTTCTCCCAGGACAGATCTTCGTGTTCGGCGGCTTTGCAATGCGGGCCAATTCGCTTGGCCATCTGGAGCAGATCGAAAGCTACGCCCCTGGCCATCAGGTCAGATTTGGAAGTTTGAACTTCACGGCCGACATCCGCGGAGACTTGATCTTCGACGGATTCGAGCCACAGCCGTGCGCGCCGCACTGTCACGATGGGCATGATCTAGCTCTGCTGCCGGGCAGTGCCTTGGAGGCCGCGCGAGAGTCCGCTCCGACCCCTAACTCAGAGCCGACTGTGCCGACCGAGGATGGGTGGCTAGACACCACCTCGGGGGCTGCTATCTCTATGGCGATGGAGCCGAATACCGACCCTATCCCTTGTGAAGCTCGTGACTCCGAGGTGCCGGACTCCTCGCCGGACTCCGAACCTCTGGCGTGCCTACCAATCGGATCCAATTGGGCGCCGATCATGGAGTTCACTGCTGCGGACATCTTTCGGCACTCGCCTTTTGGCGACATCCTAAATTCGCTAAAGTGTCTCTCGTTATCAGGAGAGCCCTGGCCGGAGTGCGGTCAGGACAGTTGGGATGCGGACGACGAAGAAATTCAAAGCCCACCCACCACCCACTTTGTAGCCACTGTCGACGATCTAACCGACATGCTAGACTTCGACTCTGAAGACATCGACGGTATGGACGACGATGCCGGAGACGACCAAGAACCAGCGCCCACGGGGCACTGGAAAGCCACCTCGTCATACGACATATACATGGTGGACATCCCAAAGGATGGGAATGGCGAGGCAACAGCAGAGGAAGACCCCTCCAAAAAACAGCCTAAGCGCTGGCGTCAGCGGCGCCGCTCTAAATCCCGCCACAGTAACAATGGAGATTCCGGCACCGGAGACAATAACACCCCGGACAGCGCCGAAGACAACCCCCTCCAGCAAGATTTAGCACAGGAGGACGGAGAAGCCAACCCTCACGAGAGAGCGGCAGACGAAGAGGTAGAGGACGATCATTACATGCCTCCCTCCGGAGACGAGGCAAGACTCGACGACGACGAATTCATCGTGCCTGAGGATCCCGTCGAACAAGAGCGTTTCAAATGCAGGCTTATGGCCACGCAAGCAGCCTCAAGAAAAAGCAACAACAACTTAGAGCTGATCAAGATCTGCTAGCCGACAGATGGACCGAGGTCCTCGCGGCCGAAGAGTACGAACTCGAACGCCCCTCCAAAAGCTACCCCAAACGCAAGCTGCTGCCCTGATTGGAGGAGGAAGCATATAAACCTACATCACCAGCGCACAATATGGCCTGTTTGGAATTTTTTAGAGTCCTCAAATTCCAAAAGGAAAAAAAGATATGGTCAAATTTTAGTTTTTTTAAAAAAAATTTGTTAAATCTGGTCAAACTACTTATTCAAGAAGTATTAATGTTACTACATAATTACTCAAGAATATTAGTGTTACTAAATAATTATTTCAATTTTTTAAGTTTGGTCATATCTGGTCAAACTATGGTCAAACTTATTCAAGAAATATTAGTGTTACTAAATAATTACTGTTTTTTAGAATAATAGTTTCAAACTCAAACAATGAAATGTGTGACTTCATGCTCAAGCTAAACTCCTGAGGGTTAATAGGATTGACATCTTACTATTGTCAGGAAAACAACAAGTGCAGACTTGGAAACGAAGGAGAATAGAACCCAAAAGTTAAGCGTGCTCGGGCTGGAGTAGTGAGAGGGATGGGTGACCGGTCGGGAAGTTAGATGATTTGGAATGAGTGATCACACTTGAGCAGTTAAGAGAGGTGATTAGAGACTAAATCATCAAATAATTCGGAAAAATTAAAAATCGAAAAAAATCAAAAAAAATTATCCTTGGCCGGACTCCAAGACTAGGAAGATACAAGATTGAAGACTTCGTCCCGTGTCCGGATGGGACTTTCCTTGGCGTGGATGGCAAGCTTGGCAATACGGATATGTAGATCTCCTACCATTGTAACTGACTCTGTGTAACCCTAGCCCTCTCCGGTGTCTATATAAACCGGATGGTTTTTGTGGGGACCCCAACTCGTAAGTCGTGATAACTGAATGCATGTGTACAGTGATCCCAGAGATCAATGCTCACTGAACACACAGAAGCTGGATAACAAGAGTCTTACATCCATACATAACGTTTTACACAAGTAGGACCATTATGGTCAAGTCTTGAGTATATCATCGTAGTGGAAATCTTCGTCGATGACTTGGACCCATGCCATCTACCTTAACCCTACAGGCATTCTGACTGGGAAGCGTCCTAGCTCGCATGTTCGCCATTGAAGTATTCCTCATCATATCCTGTTCTTTCATGCCTGGCCAATAAAATAACCAGTGGCAAGCCCATGAGTACTTTGAATGTACTCGCAAGCAACCCAAGAGTGATAACAAAGTAATTATGCAAAGCTCTACTGCTTAATTGGCATTGTTGCGGAAAGCTAGTTTTTCTAATGCAAGTATGATCAACATTTATCAAGGACAGGAATGCGTCTGCAATAAGCATCAGGAGGTTACAGACATCAACATCGAGAAAGAGTTATGAACAACTCATGCTCAAGCTCATCGTGACTTCTCACGAGTCGCATCATCAATATCACCAAACTGTGTTGTTTTTCAGAAACGTATGGACGTAGTCTAAGCAGCACCGCCCAACTGTCCTTGACCGTGGACACGGCTATTCGAATAGTTTTACACTCTGAAGAGGTTGCACACTGTACCCACAAGATCCGGGGAACCTCCGTGTCATCCACGACCCGCGATACCTCAAGTACCCGGGGTAAGCACCCGATCACTACCTTTCCCTAGATGACACTAACATGGAGTCCACTCGATTGGCAGAAACCCCCGTGCCCAACATTTCACATAACACTTTCATGGAGCCTTGCTCCCATAAATATCACATACCACTGGCACGGGGTACCAACGGTGTGTCCGGTGCCCTATGAAAACAGTCATGGCCGCCCTACCTGGCACGACCCCGTCCCGAGAGAGAGCACCAACTCTCCCCCATCACTAGTAATGCGGGCTCCAAGCTAGTATCGGCCTAGGTAATCAATAATGCCCTTTCCCATATAAGGGTAGAGTGGTTGCGCATGTAAGGTTGGGACAGTTGACAAATCTTAAATCTAATCCGTCTTAGTAAACAACACTTTCATCAAGCCTCGGTACACTACCTCTCCACCAAGTAGTGACCTAGTTCATCATCATCTCCCAGGGGCATTAGTGGCGCCCACTGGGCTATTTGCAAGTATGTCAAAACACACTTGGTTTCTTTCCATGCAGAACCCTGACCCACTTTGCGTAGCAACTACTTTAGCATCCTATCTACTCCCACCGGCATAACCCTCATAAGAAGGTAGGGTCATGCACAATGCAAGTATCAATGAGGAAGTAACAGAGGCAGCCAACCAACGTGGTCTACCATCTCAACATGATTCCGATGCAACAATAATAAAGAGTTATATGTCATGCATAAAAAGGGTTTAATGGGCATGGTCAAAGGGCTGCTTGCCTGTTTTAACAAAGTCTTCGAGGTCTTCAAGTATCTCTGGTCCATCTCCGAGCATTTCGTCTACTTCGTCAACTATCATCGAAAGCAACCATAATAAGCAACACAACAAGGCAGAAAATAAAAGTGCTCTAAAAATATGAGTTGGAATTTTCTAGGATACCTGTGGTCATATGAGGGATGACCAAAGTGGTTTCGTTGGGATTTGATGAATGGATATCTCTGAACATTTTGATATGGTGGAATCAAGGGGTTTATGGATTTGCAAGAAGTGTACAGAAATATATTTTTGAAAAATGAGCAAAGGCACCCATTTAACAAAGGATGATTTTAGAAGCATCTAGGAATTGGTTTCACTAGATTTGGAGTTGAGATGATTTTCCTATGAATTTGCAAAGTTGTCAAATATGAAGAAATGGCTCATTATTTTGTGGGGTACAGAAAGTATTAATAAAAATGTTCATAAACTAAGTTATGAACTTAGATGCATCTAGGAATTTCAATCATGGCATTTGGATCAATCTTGAGGTCTCTGTGATTTTCTAAAGTTTATCACAGAAATGGAAAAATGGGGTTTTGATAAATATTTGTGAAGGAAATGCTCCTGTAAAAATATTACAATAGCACCATGTGGTAGGGCATGATTTTAGAAACTACTAGAAATTTGAATCATTGGGTTTGGAGTTAATTTGAATATTTGGGGGATTTTACAAGTTTCTGGAAAAAGAAAAAAGACAAAGGAAGGGGGGCGTTATACCTATGCTGTGCACTAGGTGCAGCATAGTGCCGCAGCGCACTGGGCCGGCCCAGCGGCTCGGCCACGCGGCGACAGGGTGACGTCGAAGGTGCGCTACGGGAAGGCGCCACCCAGCGGGGCAAGCGGCTCCCCTGGTCCCGCCTCCACTTAACCTGACCTGCGGGGCCGGCTCGGTTGCCGCTGTCGCCGACAGGCGGGCCCCCACGCCAGCTGGCGGGGCGGTCGTCCTCTACCTCCCGCTCGAGACAGAGCAGGGGAGGCAGAGCGCATGCCGGTGCTCGTCCGGCGATAGCCGGCGCCTCCGGCCGTCCCCGGCGGCGTCCAGCATACCGACGGGCTCGGTGGATCGAGCCGCGCACATCCATGGGCTTCACGCGGTCCGGGAGGAACAGGGGCGACAGTGACCATGGCCCCAGGGGGCTGCTTCGGTACGAAACGAGCGCGACGCCGTGGCCACCATAGCAGAGGAAATAAGGAGCGGGAGGGATCATATGGCCTGCGACGCTTCCCCTGTGGGTCGAAGGAGAGGACGGGAGGCTCTGGTTCGCCGGAGCCGGGAGGAGGCCGACGGCGACCATGGTGGCCATGCAGAGGAAAAGAGGGAGTGAGGGGGAGAGGGGACTTGTCAGGGAGATGCATGGGAGAGAGAGAGAGAGCCAAAGGACTCCATAGAGAGGCCTCGGGCGGCCTTATATGGCGAGGCGATGGTGCACCACGGGTTCGTGCGCCGGCGAGCTCGTCGCGGTGTGTCTGGGGTGTTCCTAGATTTGGTCCAGAGCTAGGGGAGAGAGGAGAGAGAGCAGGGGAGGGCCAGAGCATCGCGCGTATGAGCTCGACCATTGGGGCTCTCGGGCGGCCTCTGTTTGCTAGCGCGGAGGCGCGGGGAGGAGGAGAGAGGAGGGGGCCGACCGCGTAGCATGTTGAGGACGCCGAGGCACCTCGACTGGCACGAGGGGAAGGCTCGAGGTGTTCGGGAGCGCCGTGTCAACGGTCGGGAGCATGTTGACGTGCTCCAGAGCGCGCAAATGGCCGGCACCCGCGGCTTTTCTTCGCGTCCTCACGCTCCCACTTGCGTCTGGGGCTCTGGGAGGGAGGAAACAAAGTGGAAATGGCATTGGATGCCTTGGGGAACCAGTAGAGGAGAGGTGGGGTCAAGAGAGAGAGGGAAAACTGCTGTCCTGGCAAGAGAAATGGAGTTCTCCCCCCTCCATCATTGCTTCCTTGGGCATGAAAGCGTCCAGGTACTAGAGGGGGACTAGCAGAGGTTGTGGTAAAAAGTAGAGGCCATGGAGAAGAGTGGGAGAGATCAGAAATGGCGTTTTGGTAAAGTGTCAAAAGGTGTTTGATAATGGTTTGGGCAAGAAAATTAATTCCACTTGCCATGAGAACTAACAGGTTGGAATGGCACATAGAATTAGGGTGTTCCACCAAGTTTGACCTCATTTGGGCAAAGTAGCCAATGTAACTTTAGTGAACCCTAGAAATCAGCAGAAATGGCTTTGCCAAGATTTAGTCATGCAAATCTATTCTCCTTGATGCACCACTTGGTTTAGTGTCATCCTTTGAGGATTTCAACATGTCGACAAAAATTCAGACCAAAAGGACACACTTGGCAATGTAGAGTTGTCCAAATTTGGTTCTAAACAGGAAGGGTTTTGGGGCACTTTGATCAAGTTAACTTGTTCTCCAACTTGTGCCATTTGGTCTATATGAATTATTAGACCATTTGAGCATGTTCACAAGGTTTGAGAACATTTGGACATGTTTGGCAATGTAAAGTTGCTCAAACTTCCAAATGGACAGAAATGGTTTTGAGGGGATTTCATGGAGTTATACTCTTCTCCATGACATGATACTTGTCAAGATCATCAAACATGTCATATGTGACATGATAGAATTTTCTTGGAAGTTTTGGAGAATATTTCCTTTGTAAATATTTCAAAAGCTTGAAATATCCAGAAAGGGTTTTTGAGGTATTTGACCAATATTTTGAACATGACCATGTGTTGAAACTATTATATATGGACAATATATGTCCTATGAGTTTCTCTAATTTTGTAAAATATTTTTGAAGCAATAAAATAATTTTTCCCTATTAAAGACCATTTCTGGCCTTAAGAAAAAGCTTTTAAATAAAATAGGAAAATAAATTTTAAAATTATATTTTTGTGGTTTCTGGGTATCCTATATCTAATAGGAGTCAAATATATTTTTGGAAAGATTTTTACTACCCTTAATTAAGTACTTGCAGTGCAAACCTCAATTAAGGGGTTTTTGGAAAACTAATTTTAGAAAATACTTTTTGGCCAAATTAATTTTACAAGAAATTATTTTTATGTTCTATACACATGGCATGATCATTGGGAAAGGTTTTTGGAGCAAGGAGATGATGTATAGGAGTTGGAGGATTTATTTGATTTTTAGAGCACTTGTAAACAGCAGTCAGACATTCAATCAAAACAAAGACAAAACACTCAAAAGTTTTTGTCAAACCACATTTTGCATTATTTATTGACTTAAGTGTTGTGGCATGGAAATCAGGGTGTGACAGACCTACCCCCTTACAAGAATCTCGTCCCCGAGATTCCTAGACTAGGCGCGGAAAGGGATACAGAAACTTGGATCTGGGGTAGTCTTCAAGTCCTCATGTTGCTTCTGCTTCCGTGTAGTGCTCCATTGAGATTGAAGTACTTGATGGTGTGGCCTCTTGTATGACGCTCTTCTTGATCCAGGTTGCTAATGTGTAGCTCGCGGTAGGTTAGATTGGGCTAGGGGTCGATGGTTCGGTGGTCAATGTCCTTATTAGTGCTCGAGCTAGCTAGGAAGTTGGAAACACTTCCGGGGGTGTGATGCATGGAAAGCATTGTGCACATCAGGTAACTCAGGTGGCTAATCCAGCGGGTAACTGTCTTCTCTTCGTCTCATAGTGATCTTAGAAGGGGTTGTTAAATTTTGGAGTGATCTCGAAGGGGCCCGATGAATCTTGGTGTGGGTCTCCTTGTCATGGAAATGCTCGGTTCCTTAGATAGGAGTGGCTTGCAGATACACCGGGTCTTCGACGCAGATGTTTACTTCCTGATGATGGTGGTAGTTCTTCCTCCTTGACATGGCGATCTTCAGATGTTCCCTAACCAGCTGAATGGTTCTCCTTCCGTCTTCGGGTAGGCAAGTATGTCATCAAAGAACGATGACGACCGGCTTGTTCGAGTACTCCGTGAAGAGTTGCCCATGTGGTGCATAGGGTATAGGTTGGGGTATCGGTGGTGGTCACGGTTGAGTATTGGCCAAGGTCTTATCGATCTAGAGCCAAAACCCAAGGTCAGGATCCGACCATGTTGTGGCTTGGTAGGGCGCAAGGGTTTCAAGGATTCTAGTGTGCGAGTGAATGTTCATCATCCCATCCTTGAGCACTGTTTCTGAGATGCCAATACTTCTACCTAGTCTTCACCTCATATTACCAAAAGAATCATCTCATATAGGTCAACTCCAATCATCACTCATGTGATTCATATCCTCATGGCTCCCAAGGGGTGGTCTAATAAATCTATACATGTTTACAATCCCCAAACTCATATGTATGTCTACCCCTAAAAATCCATGGGTAGAACATACAAGCTACTAAGCTTCAATTAAGCATGATAATCCAAGTGCTCGGCCCATTCTTCCAAGGTGCAAGGTAGTGCATCTCTATCCTAAGGAAACACGTCGTAAGCCACTCCAAGATCTTGTTTCCTTCCTATGAATCAACTCCAAAAGCCCATTAATTAACTCCCATCGATCACTACACAATCCATTAATTCCACAAATCCAATGTCTATGGTGTTCCACACGATCTCCTAAAGTCCTTATAATCCCCAATACTTGAAGGGGCTGCCTCACTATAGTCAGTCCACCAATTCCCATTATCGGGGTCAAGTAACTCCAAGGTCAAGCATATATATATCCCTAAATAAATTCTGACAATTGATCCAATCTCCTAGTTTATGGTCCACCGAGAAACATGGTATCATGATCAAGATCATCAGTCTAAATCCAATTTACTCTGAACCATCTAAAATTATTCTACATCCATGCTCCACTAGGGTAACCTATTTAATCCAAATCCCATGTCCCGCGAGAGTTCCTTCATGTTTCCCCCAAGTCATTTACATAATATCAACTATCTCCTATCAATATCCCATGGCTAAGTTGAATCCAAATACTTCCAAGAATTCAGCTTGCGATCTTAATTGTCCTATTAAATCCAATTACTCAGGGGTAATGAAAAGTCATGCTACTCTATTTACTGATCCCACCAAGTTCAACTACCACATGAAAGTCATATAATCCACCAAAGTCTCGGATAATTTCTCAAGGTCACTGATATAAACTCACCAAGTCATTTGTCCTCAATACCTATATCCTTAAATTGGTCTTCCCTATGGCATCGTCAGTTTTGGTGCTATCTTAGGAAGATAATGTGCTCATTCACTATGTCCACTAGTTCCATAATGAACCCAGTGATAGGCAAGGCTTACTGTAGCTTAACTTGTTCTCTTGTGATTCCGTAGGTTAAGCTCATGGTTAAGGATTCGAGATGGGGTATCTCGTGAAGTCTCGAAGGGTCTAGGAATGGGTTTCTAGTCTGGAGGGTTAAACATAACTCTACGGGGTTTCAATTGGTCGAGGAAGCTGCAACAAAAGTCTTCAGTGCTAGTTGATCGCCCAAGAAGATTCCTTGGTGCATCTTGTCTTGTTGGTGTTCAGTTGAGGAGAGAGATGAGAGGGATAAGTAGCATAAAAAGGGGGATGCCCAAAGGGGGTTCTATAGTGCAGGTGCAAACAAACAGGTGCATAAAGGGCCAAACAAAAGGAACAAGGTAAGGAAGGTGATATAGTCGCATACTTGTCGCCTGGGGCAAAAGTGCGACCTATATCAAAACACAAACAAATAAAAACAAGCAACACACAATCATGGTTCTACTCGAACTATCATACGGACTCGACTGCGCATAGGGGGTACACGACTCATCCTACCCTAGGGGTTCTGGGACTCAGTAGTCGTGCCTTGTGCCTCATGCAGTCTTGTGAGTTTTCCTCAGGTGTTGCTACGTCTCCTGTAGTTGTTCGATGAAACAATCCGGGTTGAGCCTGAAGATTCTTCAACAACTTCTCGCCTATTGGAGTGATGGGGTGAAGGTGGCTCCTGATAACTGGCATTGACTTGGTCTTCTATTATCTTCTTAATCACGACGATCCCTTTTTGTCTTCTAAGCCGTCGATGGTACTAGGTAGGTAATCCTTTATGCAATGACATTATTAGGGCGTAATAGAGGTCCATCATGTTAGTTACGTTGATGAAAACATCGACACCAAGAGTGGGGGATGAGGAGAACCGTTTTCCTGCTCACTATGGTGAGGCGGACCAAATGGCTAGGTTCTCATCCATCAGTGGTTGCCGATACAACAACGTTAGTGACAGGGTTACTCTATTAGCGATGTATATCATGATCTTGCATATTCTATGCCCTAATTATCGTAGGCTAAGGTTGCATCATCTTGGGGCAGTGTCAAGGGTGTCACCATCTCCTGGGTCTTCAGGTCCTCATTCCTTGAGGATGTATCTTCTGTTGATATCGTCTTGTTGTGATGTCGCCAATCTTGTGTTCAGGATATGTGGGTGAATGTCTGGCAAGGCATCTCCTTCTAGATTATCCACGAGGATTACAAGGAATCCAGTGGTCAGGGGCATAGGGTTCTAGCGACCAAGGTTTTGAAGGGGAAGAGATCAATAAGGAAAGTATACCTTAGTTTTCGAAAAACTGAGAAGGGAAGAGAAGTATAGATAGTTTTGAAAACTAGTAGTAGTTTTGGAAATAGTTTTACCCTAACTAACGACCATGCTAACTAAGGCTTCCTACAGTCAGGATGGCTCTGATACCAGCTCTGTGGGGACCCCGACTCATAAGTCGAGATCACCGAATGCACGTGTACAGTGATCCCAGAGATCAATGCTCACTGAACACACAGAAGCTGAATAACAAGAGTCTTACATCCATACATACCGTTTACACAAGTAGGACCATTATGGTCAAGTCTTGAGTATATCATCGCAGCGGAAATCTTCGTCGATAACTTGGACCCATGCCATCTGCCTTAACCCTACAGGCATTCTGACTGGGAAGCGTCCTAGCTCGCATGTTCGTCATCGAAGTATTCTTCATCATATCCTGTTCTTTCATGCCTGGCCAATAAAATAACCAGTGGCAAGCCAATGAGTACTTTGAATGTACTCGCAAGCAACCCAAGAGTGATAACAAAATAATTATGCAAAGCTCTACTGCTTAATTGGCATTGTTGCGGAAAGCTAGTTTTTCTCATGCAAGTATGATCAACATTTATCAAGGACAGGAATGCGTCTGCAACAAGCATCAGGAGGTTACAGACATCAACATCGAGAAAGAGTTATGAACAACTCATGCTCAAGCTCATCGTGACTTCCTCACGAGTCACATCATCAATATCACCAAACTGTGTTGTTTTTCAGAAACATATGGACATAGTCTAAGCAGCACCGCCCAACTGTCCTTGACCGTGGACACGGCTATTCGAATAGTTTTACACTCTGCAGAGGTTGCACACTGTACCCACAAGATCCGGGGAACTTCCGTGTCATCCACGACCCGCGATACCTCAAGTACCCGGGGTAAGCACCCGATCACTACCTTTCCCTAGACGACACTAACATGGAGTCCACTCGATTGGCAGTAACCCCCGTGCCCAACATTTCACATAACACTTTCATGGAGCCTTGCTCCCATAATTATCACATACCACTGGCACGGGGTACCAACGGTATGTCCGGTGCCCTGTGAAAACAGTCATGGCCGCCCTACCTGGCACGACCCCGTCCCGAGAGAGAGCACCAACTCTCCCCCGTCACTAGTAATGCAGGCTCCAAGCTAGTATCGGCCTAGGTAAGCAATAATGCCCTTTCCCATATAAGGGTAGAGTGGTTGCGCATGTAAGGTTGGGACAGTCGACAAATCTTAAATATAATCCGTCTCTGTAAACAACACTTTCATCAAGCCTCGGTACACTACCTCTCCACCAAGTAGTGACCTAGTTCATCATCATCTCCCAGGGGCATTAGTGGCACCCACTGGGCTATTTGCAAGTATGTCAAACCACACTTGGTTTCTTTCCATGCATAACCCTGACCCACTTTGCGTAGCAACTACTTTAGCATCCTATCTACTCCCACTAGCATAACCCTCATAAGAAGGTAGGGTCATGCACAATGCAAGTATCAATGAGGAAGTAACAGAGGCAGCCAACCAACATGGTCTACCATCTCATCATGATTCCGATGCAACAATAATAAAGAGTTATATGTCATGCATAAAAAGGGTTTCATGGGCATTGTCAAAGGGCCGCTTGCCTGTTTTAACAAAGTCTTCGAGGTCTTCAAGTATCTCTGGTCCATCTCCGAGCATTTCGTCTACTTCATCAACTATCGTCGAAAGCAACCATAATAAGCAACACAACAAGGCAGAAAATAAAAGTGCTCTAAAAATATGAGTTGGACTTTTCTAGGATACCTATGGTCATATGAGGGATGACCAAAGTGGTTTCATTGGGATTTGATGAATGGATATCTCTGAACATTTTGATATGGTGGAATCAAGGGGTTTATGGATTTGCAAGAAGTGTACAGAAATATATTTTTGAAAAATGAGCAAAGGCACCCATTTAACAAAGGATGATGTTAGAAGCATCTAGGAATTGGTTTCACTGGATTTGGAGTTGAGATGATTTTCCTATGAATTTGCAAAGTTGTCAAATATGAAGAAATGGCTCATTATTTTGTGGGGTACAGAAAGTATTAATAAAAATGTTCACAAACTAAGTTATGAACTTAGATGCATCTAGGAATTTGAATCATGGTATTTGGATCAATCTTGAGGTCTCTGTTATTTTCTAAAGTTCATCACAGAAATGGAAAAATGGGGTTTTGATAAATATTTCTGAAGGAAATGATCCTGTAAAAATATTACAATAGCACCATGTGGTAGGGCATGATTTTAGAAACTACTAGAAATTTGAATCATTGGGTTTGGAGTTAATTTGAATATTTGGGGGATTTTACAAGTTTCTGGAAAAAGAAAAAAGACAAAGGAAGGGGGCGTTATACCTATGTTGTGCACTGGGTGCAGCATAGTGCCGCAGCGCACTGGGCCGGCCCAGCGGCTCGGCCATGCGGCGACAGGGTGACGTCGAAGGCGCACTGCGGGAAGGCGCCACCCAGCGGGGCAAGCGGCTCCCCTGGTCCCGCCTCCACTTAACCTGACCTACGGGGCCGGCTCGGTTGCCGCTGTCGCCGACAGGCGGGCCCCCACGCCAGCTGGCGGGGCGGTCGTCCTCTACCTCCCGCTCGAGACAGAGCAGGGGAGGCAGAGCGGACGCCGGTGCTCGTCCGGCGATAGCCGGCGCCTCCGGCCGTCCCCGGCGGCGTCCAGCATACCGACGGGCTCGGGGGATCAAGCCACACACATCCATGGGCTTCACGCGGTTCGGGAGGAACGGGGGCGACAGTGACCATGGCCCCGGCGGGCGGCTTCGGTACGAGACGAGCGCGACGCCATGGGCACCGTAGCAGAGGAAATAAGGAGCGGGAGGGATCGTATGGCCTGCGGCGCTTCCCCTGGTGGTCGAAGGAGAGAACGGGAGGCTTTGATTCGCCGGAGCCGGGAGGAGGCCGACGGTGACCATGGTGGCCATGGAGAGGAAAAGAGGGAGTCAGGGGGAGAGGGGACTTGTCAGGGAGATGCACGGGAGAGAGAGAGAGAGCCAAAGGACTCCATAGAGAGGCCTCGGGCGGCCTTATATGGCGAGGCGATGGTCCACGCGGGTTCGTGCGCCGGCGAGCTCGTGCTTGTCGCTACGGGCCACGGGAGCTCGTTGCGGTGTGTCTGGGGTGTTTTCCTGGATTCGGTACAGAGCTAGGGGAGAGAGGAGAGAGAGCAGGGGAGGGACAGAGCATCGCGCGTGTGAGCTCGGCCATTGGGGCTCTCGGGCGGCCTCTGTTTGCTAGCGCGGAGGCGCGGGGAGGAGGAGAGAGGAGGGGGCTGACCGCGTAGCGTGTTGAGGACGCCGAGGCACCTCGACTGGCGCGAGGGGAAGGCTCGAGGTGGTCGGGAGCGCCGTGTCAACAGTCGGGAGCACGCTGACATGCTCCAGAGCGCGCAAATGGCCGGCACCCGCGGCTTTTCTTCGCGTCCTCACGCGCCCACTTGCGTCTGGGGGCTCTGGGAGGGAGTAAACAAAGTGGAAATGGCATTGGATGCCTTGGGGAACCAGTAGAGGAGAGGTGGGGTCGAGAGAGAGAGGGAAAACTGCTGTCCTGGGAAGAAAAATGGAGTTCTCCCCCTCCATCATTGCTTCCTTGGGCATGAAAGCGTCCAGGTACTAGAGGGGGACTAGGAGAGGTTGTGCTAAAAAGTAGAGGCCATGGAGAAGAGTGGGAGAGATCAAAAATGGCGTTTTGGTAAAGTGTCAAAAGGTGTTTGATAATGGTTTGGGCAAGAAAATTAATTCCACTTGCCATGAGAACTAACAGGATGGAATTTGGAATGGTACATAGAATTAGGGTGTTCCACCAAGTTTGAGCTCATTTGGGCAAAGTAGCCAATGTAACTTTGGTGAACCCTAGAAATCAGCAGAAATTGCTTTGCCAAGATTTAGTCATGCAAATCTATTCTCCTTGATGCACCACTTGGTTTAGTGTCATCCTTTGAGGATTTCAACATGTCCACAAAAATTCAGACCAAAAGGACACACTTGGCAATGTAGAGTTGTCCAAATTTAGTTCTGAACAGGAAGGGTTTTGGGGCACTTTGATCAAGTTAACTTGTTCTCCAACTTGTGCTATTTGGTCTACATGAATTATTAGACCATTTGAGCATGTTCACAATGTTTGAGAACATTTGGACATGTTTGGCAATGTAAAGTTGCTCAAACTTCCAAATGGACAGAAACAGTTTTGAGGGGATTTCATGGAGTTATACTATTCTCCATTACATGATACTTGTCAAGATCATCAAACATGTCATATGTGACATGATAGAATTTTCTTGGAATTTTTGGAGAATATTTCCTTTGTAAATATTTCAAAAGCTTGAAATATCCAGAAAGGGTTTTTGAGGTATTTGACCAATATTTTGAACATGACCATGTGTTGAAACTCTTATATATGGACAATATATGTCCTATGAGTTTCTCTAAATTTTGTAAAATATTTTTGAAGCGATAAAATAATTTTTCCCTATTAAAGACCATTTCTGGTCTTAAGAAAAAGCTTTTAAATAAAATAGGAAAATAACTTTTAAAATTATATTTGTGTGGTTTCTGGGTATCCTATATCTAATAGGAGTCAAATATATTTTTGGAAAGATTTTTACTACCCTTAATTAAGTACTTGCAGTGCAAACCTCAATTCAGGGGTTTTTGGAAAACTAATTTTAGAAAATACTTTTTGGCCAAATTAATTTTACAAGAAATTATTTTTATGTCCTATACACATGGCATGATCATTGGGAAAGGTTTTTGGAGCAAGGAGATGAAGTACAGGAGTTGGAGGATTTATTTGATTTTTAGAGCACTTGCAAACAGCAGTCAGACATTCAATCAAAACAAAGACAAAGCACTCAAAAGTTTTTGTCAAACCACAATTTGGCCTTATTTATTGACTTAAGTGTTGTGGCATGGAAATCAGGGTGTGACAGTTTTAGTCCATAGGACGAACAACAATCATACCATAGGCTAGCTTCTAGGGTTTAGCCTCCTTGATCTCGTGGTAGATCCACTCTTGTACTACCCATATCATCAATATCAATCAAGCAGGAGTAGGGTTTTACCTCCATCGAGAGGGCCCGAACCTGGGTAAAAAATCGTGTCCCTTGTCTCCTGTTACGATCCGCCTAGACGCACAGTTCAGGACCCCATACCCGAGATCCGCCGGTTTTGACACCGACATTGGTGCTTTCATTCAGAGTTCCTCTGTGTCGTCACCTATAGTCCCGATGGCTCCTTCGATCATCAGCAACAACGCGGTCCAGGGTGAGACTTTTCTCCCCGAACAGATCTTCGTGTTTGGCAGCTTTGCACTGCGGGCCAATTCGCTTGGCCATCTGGAGCAGATCGAAAGCTACGCCCCTGGCCATCAGGTCAGATTTGGAAGTTTGAACTTCAAGTCCGACATCCGCGGAGACTTGATCTTCGACGGATTCGAGCCACAGTCGTGCGCGCTGCACTGTCACGATGGGCATGATCTAGCTCTGCTGCCGGGCAGTGCCTTGGAGGCCGCGCGAGAGTCTGCTCCGACCCCTAACTCAGAGCCGACTGCGACGACCGAGGATGGGTGGCTAGACACCACCTCGGGGGCAGCTATCTCTACGACGATGGAGCCGAATACCGACCCTGTCCCTTGTGAAGCTCGTGACTCCGAGGTGCCGGACTCCTCGTCGGACTCCGAACCTCCCGCGCCCCTACCAATCGAATCCAATTGGGCGCCGATCATGGAGTTGACCACTGCGGACATCTTTCAGCACTCGCCTTTTGGCGACATCCTGAATTCGCTAAAGTATCTCTCATTATCAGGAGAGCCCTGGCCAGACTGCGGTCAGGACGGTTGGGATGTGGACGACGAAGAAATTCAAAGCCTACCCGCCACCCACTTTGTAGCCACTGTCGACGATCTAACCGACATGCTAGACTTCGACTCCGAAGACATCGACAGTATGGACGATGATGCCGGAGACGACCAAGAACCAGCGCCCACGGGGCACTGGAAGGCCACCTCGTCATATGACATATACATGGTGGACATCTCAAAGGATGGGAATGGCGAGGCAACAGCGGAGGAAGACCCCTCCAAAAAACAGCCTAAGCGCCAGCGTCAGCGGCGCTGCTCTAAATCCCGCCACAGTAAGAATGGAGATTCCGGCACCGGAGACAATAACACCCCGGACAGCGCTGAAGACAACCACCTCCAGCAAGATTCAGCACAGGAGGACGGAGAAGCTAGCCCTCACGAGAGAGCGGCAGACGAAGAGGTAGAGGATGATAATTACATGCCTCCCTCGGAGAGGAGGCAAGCCTCGACGACAACGAATTCGTTGTGCCTGAGGATCCCGTCGAACAAGAGCGTTTCAAACACAGGCTTATGAGCACGGCAAGCAGCCTCAAGAAAAAGCAGCAACAGCTTAGAGCTGATCAAGATCTGCTAGCCGACAGATGGACCGAGGTCCTCGCGGCCGAAGAGTACGAACTCGAACGCCCCTCCAAAAGCTACCCCGAACGCAAGCTGCTGCCCCGATTAGAGGAGGAAGCATATAAACCTACATCACCAGCGCACAATACGGCCTGTTTGGAATTTAATAGAATCCTCAAATTCCAAAAGGAAAAAAAGATATGGTCAGTTTTTTTAAAAAAAATTGGTTAAATCTGGTCAAACTACTTATTCAAGAAGTATTAATGTTACTACATAATTACTCAAGAATATTAGTGTTACTAAATAATTATTTCAATTTTCTTAAGTTTGGTCAAATGTGGTCAAACTATGGTTAAATTGTGGTCAAACTATGGTCAAACTTATTCAAGAAATATTAGTGTTACTAAATAATTACTGTTTTTTAGATAATAGTTTCAAACTCAAACAATGAAATGTGTGACTTCATGGTCAAGCTAAACTCCTGAGGGTTAATAGGATTGACATCTTACTATTGTTAGGAAAACAACAAGTGCAGACTTGGAAACGAAGGAGAATAGAACCCGAAAGTTAAGCATGCTCGGGCTGGAGTAGTGAGAGGGATGGGTGACCGGTCGGGAAGTTAGATGATTTGGAATGAGTGATCCACACTTGAGCAGTTAAGAGAGGTGATTAAAGACTAAATCATCAAATAATTCAGAAAAATTAAAAATCGAAAAAAATCAAAAAAAATTATCCTTGGCCGTACTCCAAGACTATGAAGATACAAGATTGAAGACTTCGTCCCGCGTCCGGATGGGACTTTCCTTGGCGTGGAAGGCAAGCTTGGCAATACAGATATGTAGATCTTCTACCATTGTAACAGACTCTGTGTAACCCTAGCCCTCTCCGGTGTCTATATAAACCGGAGGGTTTTAGTCCATAGGACAAACAACAATCATACCATAGGCTAGCTTCTAGGGTTTAGCCTTCTTGATCTTGTGGTAGATCCACTCTTGTACTACCCATATCATCAATATCAATCAAGCAGGAGTAGGGTTTTACCTCCGTCGAGAGGGCCCAAACCTGGGTAAAAACATCGTGTCCCTTGTCTCCTATTACCATCCGCCTAGACGCACAGTTCAGGACCCCATACCAGAGATCTGCCGGTTCTGACACCGACATTGGTGCTTTCATTTAGAGTTCCTCTGTGTCGTCACCTATAGTCCCGATGGCTCCTTCGATCATTAGCAACAACACGGTCCAGGGTGAGACTTTTCTCCCTGGACAGATCTTCGTGTTCGGCGGCTTTGCACTGCGGGCCAATTCGCTTGGCCATCTGGAGCAGATCGAAAGCTACGCCCCTGGCCATCAGGTCAGATTTGGAAGTTTGAACTTCACGGCCGACATCCGCGGAGACTTGATCTTCGATGGATTCGAGCCACAGCCATGCGCGCCGCACTGTCACGATGGGCATGATCTAGCTCTGCTGCCAGGCAGTGCCTTGGAGGCCGCGCGAGAGTCCGCTCCGACCCCTAACTCGGAGCCGACTGCGCCGATCGAGAATGGGTGGCTAGACACCACCTCGGGGGCTGCTATCTCTATGGCGATGGAGCCGAATACCAACCCTGTCCCTTGTGAAGCTCGTGACTCCAAGGTGCCGGACTCCTCGCCGGACTCTGAACCTCCCGCGCCCCTACCAATCGAATCCAATTGGGCGCCGATCATGGAGTTCAATGCTGCGGACATCTTTCAGCACTCGCCTTTTGGCGACATCCTGAACTCACTAAAGTATCTCTCGTTATCAGGAGAGCCCTGGCCAGACTGCGGTCAGGACGGTTGGGATGCGGACGACGAAGAAATTCAAAGCCCACCCACCACCCACTTTGTAGCCACTGTCAACGATCTAACTGACATGCTAGACTTCGACTCCGAAGACATCGAAGGTATGGACGACGATGCCGGAGACGACCAAGAACCAGCGCCCACGGGGTACTTGAAAGCCACCTCGTCATACGACATATACATGGTGGACATCACAAAGGATGGGAATGGCGAAGCAACAGCGGAGGAAGACCCCTCCAAAAAAGAGCCTAAGCATCGGCGTCAGCGGCGCCGCTCTAAATCCCGCCACAGTAAGAATGGAGATTCCAGCACCAGAGACAATAACACCCCGGACAGCGCCGAAGACAACCCCCTCCAGCAAAATTCAGCACAGGAGGACGGAGAAGCCAGCCCTCACGAGAGACTGGCAGACGAAGAGGTAGAGGACGATAATTACATGCCTCCCTCCGGAGACGAGGCAAGCCTCGACGACGACGAATTCGTCGTGCCTGAGGATCCCGTCGAACAAGAGCGTTTCAAACACAGGCTTATGGCCACGGCAAGCAGCCTCAAGAAAAAGCAGCAACAGCTTAGAGCTGATCAAGATCTGCTAGCCGACAGATGGACCGAGGTCCTCGCGGCCGAAGAGTACGAACTCGAACGCCCCTCCAAAAGCTACCCCACACGCAAGCTGCTGCCCCGATTGGAGGAGGAAGCATATAAACCTACATCACCAGCGCACCATATGGCCAGTTTGGAATTTTTTAGAATCTTCAAATTCCAAAAGGAAAAAAAGATATGGTCAAATTTCAGTTTTGTTAAAAAAAATTGTTTAAATCTGGTCAAACTACTTATTCAAGAAGTATTAATGTTACTACATAATTACTCAAGAATATTAGTGTTACTAAATAATTATTTCAATTTTGTTAAGTTAATCAAATCTGGTCAAACTATGGTCAAATTGTGGTCAAACTATGGTCAAACTTATTCAAGAAATATTAGTGTTACTAAATAATTACTGTTTTTTAGAATAATAGTTTCAAGCTCAAACAATGAAATGTGTGAGTTCATGCTCAAGCTAAACTCCCGAGGGTTAATAGGATTGACATCTTACTATTGTCAGGAAAACAACAAGTGCAGACTTGGAAACGAAGGAGAATAGAACCTGAAAGTTAAGCGTGCTCGGGCTGGAGTAGTGAGAGGGATGGGTGACCGATCGGGAAGTTAGATGATTTGGATTGAGTGATCCACACTTGAGCAGTTAAGAGAGGTGATTAGAGACTAAATCATCAAATAATTCAGAAAAATTAAAAATCGAAAAAAATCAAAAAAAATTCCAAAATTTTCAAAAAAGAAATTCAAAAAACAAAACCTTTAGTACCGGTTGGTAAAACCAACCGGAACTAAAGGTCCCTGAGGGAGTCTTGGACTAGGGGGTGTCCGGATAGCCGGACTATCATCGTCACCCGGACTTCAAGACTATGAAGATGCAAGATTGAAGACTTCGTCCCGTGTCCGGATGGGACTTTCCTTGGCGTGGAAGGCAAACTTGGCAATACGGATATGTAGATCTCCTACCATTGTAACCGACTCTGTGTAACCCTAGCCCTCACCGGTGTCTATATAAACCGGAGTGTTTTAGTCCGTAGGACAACAACCATTACAACAATCATACGTAGGCTAGCTTCTAGGGTTTAGCCTCCTTGATCTCGTGGTAGATCCACTCTTGTACTACCCATATCATCAATATCAATCATGGAGGAGTAGGGTTTTACCTCCATCGAGAGGGCCCGAACCTGGGTAAAAACATCGTGTCCCTTGTCTCCTGTTACCATCCGCCTAGACGCACAGTTCGAGACCCCCTACCCGAGATCCGCCGGTTTTGACACCGACATTGGTGCTTTCATTGAGAGTTCCTATGTGCCGTCATCGATAGGAAGGATGCCTCTTCCCGTCTTCAAGGACGGTATCTTCGCCAAAGGAGCCTTGGCCGCCGGCCAAACTATCCGGCTAGGTGGTTTTCTTATGACCGCCTATCCGGCCACCGCTTCGACAATGACCTCTCAGGTCGTCAAAAGCAATCTTCACGTCAGCTTGGAATTCGCCGAGCGGCTGGATCCAATAGAGCTCTCGTCCGTAAACGAACTCTTGGATCGCATCGCCGCCCTGGGAGTCGCTACAGACTACAATCAGATTGGGCTTAGAACCGATCTGAGAGAGATTAACTCCCCCCAGGTCACCTACCATGTTGCAGTGGTAGAGGAACAATTCGGCGACTCTTCTCCTGTATTGAAAACTAGTCATGTCCGGGCTCACTAACCCTCCATGCCGGATTCCCGCGGAGGGGCGGACTTCGATCAAGCACTAAACCTAAAGTCAGGCATCGGAGCGAACTCGTTGGACAACATCCAGCAATCCAAACTTCCAAATTTGGAAACTTCTCGGCCCTTGAGCCTCGAGATGGGTAGGGTTCCGGACTTAAATCCACCCACCCGCCCAGACAGATGCGATCTGTCTCTAAACCGGCAAGAGCCCGCTAAAAACAGTACATCATTACTGGGCTAGATTCCTCCTGGTTATGGACAGGATAAAGGACTGCCGAGAGGAGAACGCAATCTCAATTTTTTGCAATAATTGCATGGACGAGGGAATCTTGAACGCCGTCAGCTGTCGTGAAGTTACACGCTTTGCCGACCTGGCGTCCATAGTACGAAATTACTGTGCGATGGAGAGTTTCCAGAAAACCGAAAATAAGTTTTGGGACAATCCGGCCCCGAATGCAACCCTAGGCCGCAACAAAAGGGTGCATTACACTCAGGCACCAGGTACAAAAACCAAAAAGCAAAAACCCCATAAAGGGCACGGAACCGTACTGGAGGGATGGCTTAGCGGACCCTGTAAAATTCACAGTACAGAGGGCGCCACCCCAACACATAGCCTTCGAGCATGTTGGATATTACAGTAGGTGGCCAAAAGTGGCGAGGAGCTTCTAGCCCCGGAAAACCACTCCAACAATACCGATACGGTATCAACAGTCTTCGAGACTTTCGCATCAAATAATATGCGGAAACAAACAATCCGCAGCCTCGCCGAAGTCTGCCAAGTAGCAACAACAAATCCATGGAGCAACACAGCCATCACCTTCAACGCCAGCGACGAATCTAAATTCCGAACAGCCCGAGCACCAGCCGCACTGGTACTTAGTCCACTAGTGGACTGCTTTTGACTTACCAAGGTACTCATGGATGGCGGCAGCGGATTAAACCTCATCTACGAGGAAACTCTTCAAAAAATGGAAATAGACTGGAGCCGCATTGAGCGAAGCAGCACAACCTTCAGCGGAATAATCCCTAGCCGGGAAGCGCGCTGCACCAGAAAAATCACACTCAATGTGGTGTTCGGCTCGCCGGACAATTACAAGTCTGAAGAAGTCACGTTCCAAGTGGCCCCATTCAACATCGGATATCACGCTATATTAGGACGAGAGGCATCCACAATTTTTCAAGCCGTACCCCATTACGGGTACATGAAGCTCAAAATGCCTGGGCCCGGCAGAATAATCACTCTCGTCAGTGATCCGGACATAGCACTCCGCGCCGAAAACAAGACAGCCGCATTAGCCCTGGAGGCACTATCCGAAGCCCTAGCGGCAGAAGAACTCACCGCGCTGCGCTCTACGGTGAACAGGGACGATGTGATACTCGATAAGAGATCGAAGTCCACCTCCTTTAAACCAGCGGACGAAATAGTAAAATTCCAGGTCCATCCAACGAACCCGACAAAAACGGCCTCCATCGGGGCGCAGTTGAACCCTGATGTAGACGCCACACTACGAGAATTCCTTTGGGAAAATTGGGACATTTTCGCCTGGCACCCTTTAGATATGCCGGGAATCCCACACAGATTGGCAGAGCATAGCCTAAATATCCTAAAAGGGTTCAAGCCAGTCAAACAGGCTCTTCGACGATTTTTCGAACCCAAAAGACAGGCAATGGGAGAAGAACTAACCAAACTATTGGAAGCCGGATTCATCAGAGACATCAAACATCCGGATTGGCTAGCAAACCTGGTAATGGTACCAAAGAAGGACAAATCCTGGCGCCTATGTGTCGATTTTAAAGACCTCAACAAGGCCTGCCCAAAGGATCCCTTCCCCCTCCCCCGCATCGACCAAATAATCGATGCTACCGCAGGGCACGATTCATTGTGCTTCCTGGACGCATACTCCGGCTACCATCAAATCAAGATGGCGGAAGCGGACCAAGCCGCAACGGCATTCATTACTCCATATGGACCATTCTGCTTCAACACGATGCCCTTCGGACTTAAAAACGCCGGTGCAACATATCAGCGCATGATTCAGACATGTCTGGCCACCCAGATCGGCAAAACAATAGAGGCATACGTAGATGACGTAGTCGTCAAAACCAAGCACGTCGAAACTCTAGTAGACGATTTGAGGCTCACATTCGACAACCTCCGAGCATATGACATGAAGCTGAATCCGGAGAAATGCGTTTTTGGCGTACCAGCCGGAAAGCTCCTGGGCTTCATTGTATCCGGTAGAGGAATCGAAGCGAACCCGGCCAAGATCCGAGCTCTGTCACATCTGGATATTCCAAAAGACCTCAAACAGATACAAAAATTGACTGGATGCGTGGCGCCTCTAAGCCGCTTCATCTCCCGTTTGGGAGAAAAGGCATTGCCCCTCTATCGCCTCCTCAGGCGCACCGAACACTTCGAGTGGACGGATGCTGCCACCGCCGGACTCGAAGAAATAAAAGCCATATTGGCAACAAATCCGGTCTTGGCTGCGCCTAACCTGGGCGAACCAATGTTGTTATACATCGCGGCAACACATCAAGTTGTAAGCGCGGTACTCGTCGTAGAACGAGAAACAGAAGGGCATAAATTCCCTCTTCAAAAACCAGTGTACTACGTGTCCACTGTGTTAACTCCCTGCAAGTCCCATTACCCGCACTACCAAAAGATAGCGTATGCGGTGTTCATGGCATCCCGGAAGCTCCGACACTACTTTCAAGAGTGTTTGATAATAGTGGCTTCCAAAGTACCCCTCAACGACATTATAAACAACTGCGACGCGATGGGGAGGATTGTAAAATGGGCCATTGAGCTCTTACCATTCGATATAACTTACAAACCTCGGCGAGCTATAAAGTCGCAAGTTTTGGCGGACTTTGTCGCTGAGTGGACAGAAGCCGAACTCCCTAAAGAGTACGGCGCATACTCCAATTGGATTATGCACTTCGAAGGTTCCAAAATGTTGGCCGGATTGGGGGCTAGCGTCGTACTGACGTCCCCAACCGAGGACACAGTCCAATACGTACTTCAGATAATGTACACGGACTCCAACAACGCAGTCGAATACGAGGCCCTTTTACATGGCCTCCGGATGGTAATCTCCATGGGCATTCAACGCCTAGAGGTGCGTGGGGACTCAAACCTCGCAATATCCCAAGTAAATGGAGACTTTGACGCCAAGGATCCGAAACTGGCAGCCTATCGTAATGCTGTCCTCAAAATGTCATCTCGGTTCGAAGGACTTGAATTCCACCACGTAGCCCAGGATAATAACCAAGCAGCCAACGTGTTGGCACGCATCGGCGCAAAACGTGATGCTGTCCCTCCAAACATCTTCCTGGAACAGCTCTTCAAGCCATCCGTACTATGGGAAGAGGAGTCCGGAAATAACAAACCGGAAGCAGTCGCACCAACCGGCACAGAACAATCTGACATAATTGGCGATTCAGCCAATGAAACAACACCCTTAGCCCACAACATAATGGCAGTAATCGCCCCGTGGACAGAGCCATTCCTAGCCTACTTGCTTAGGCAGGAACTTCCCGAAGTCCAAAATGAGGCCAAGCCTACAAGGTCCATGAGGGAGAACTCTATAAGAAAAGCACGACCGGAGTCCTTCGAAGGTGTATCTCCGAAGAAGAAGGGCGAAACCTTCTGGCTGAAATTCATGTCGGACTAGGCGGACACCACGCCATAGCTCGGGCCCTTGTAGGAAAGGCATTCCGTACAGGATTTTATTGGCTGACGGCCCGGGCAGATGCTCAGGACTTAGTCCAAAGATGCGTCGGTTGTCAGCTCTTTGGTAATCAGAGCCACATGCCACCTACCGCCCTCAAAACTATACCCATTACCTAGCCGTTCGCGGTCTGGGGGCTTGACATGGTTGGACCCCTTAAAGGGGGAACCCACAAGCAAAGGTACCTATTGGTCATGGTGGATAAATTCACCAAATGGATAGAGGCCAAGCCAGTTAAAACGGCAGAGTCCGGACCAGTGATAGACTTCATATCCGGGGTAGTACACCGTTATGGTGTCCCCCACAGCATCATCACCGATAACGGCACGAACTTCACGGCCGATGAGGTTAATCATGGTGCAAAAATATGGGCATTAAGCTCGATTACGCTTCAGTCTATCATCCTCAAACCAACGGTCAAGTGGAACGAGCGAACGGTCTAATAATGAGCGGCATCAAACCCAGACTAGTGCGGTCCCTTACGAAATCTGACACGCACTGGGTAGAGGAGCTCGACTCCGTACTCTGGGGGCTGCGGACAACGCCCAACCGTACTACCGGATTCACACCATTTTTTATGGTATACGGCGCAGAAGCAGTTTTGCCCTGCGACATCATTCATGACTCACCTCGAGTGCGCATGTATGAAGAAAGAGAAGCCGAGCTGGATCGGCAGGACAGCTTGGACGCATTGGAGGAAGAACGCGACGTCGCCAAGGCTCGTTCCGCATTCTATCAGCAGCAGGCTTGAAGATATCAAAGCAGAGAAGTTCGGGCCAAGACTTACAACGTTGGCGAACTAGTTCTATGCCTGCCAGACAAGAAAAAGGACAAGCTCAAGCCCAAATGGGAAGGCCCCTTCATTATCGATCAAGTCCTGACCGGTGGAGCGTACCGCCTGCGAAATGCATCAAACAACCGACTCGAGCCGAACCCATGGAACGCAGCCCGCCTCCAAAGATTCTATGCCTAGTGCTGGACTAAGAGTTCGTCCCTTTCCCCCGTCCAACTTTCTACACTTCAGCTGTCTTTTGTTTCTCTTTTTTCTCTCACCCCTTTTTCATACAAGCCCTCAAAGGCCTACTTCCGCATTGTTCGCACACACTTGATGTGCTATACACACTCATTATACCTGGGGGCTTCTTCACTAGAAGCTTACTTATAAGGGCCTACTGCCCAACGCATGTGTCAAACTTCCACATGTACCTTTTATTCACCGTTATATGCATCGATATGACTTAAGTTTTGGCCAAGCTGGGTTGCCTGGCTCCTGTGCTTACCCCTACGTTCCCGATTGTTCGGCTAGGAGGTAAAGGGAGCACCTCTCCGATTGTTACTACTGGGTCAGCCGGATGTGTACCTCAGACTGGGTGAAGCCGAAAGCTAGCGTTCTTAAGGGAATATTCGGTCGGTGACTTGAAAGATGATTTTTACCTACTTATTTATCTGCCCCCAGATGTTTTTCTACTCTTTTCGCAGACCTGACATGCACTTTAGGGCATGCCTCCCAGGGAAAGGAACCCTTAACGGAACTATTCTCCCTGGAAGATGTTTCTTACTAACCATGTAATATAACATAACTAGTTGGGCACTTGTCTGATAAAGCACTAATGACCCCTACGCCTTGTCTCCATGCATGCCCTGGTTGTTTCTTAACCGAGAAGGCATTCGGACACACTCCGGACTCTAGGGTCCCGAGGTTGAAGCGAAAAGGTCGGCAAAGACAAACGATCTACAATCCGGCTAGAAGGCATTTTACATGTCATTTTAAAATACATTGTCAAATAGACTGACTGTATTCCTCCTCAATCCCGTCTAACAGGCTGTCTAATTTACAGTCTCGTTGGGAAAATTTAGCGGCCAACTCTACTTGGCCGTATACTAAACTCACAGGGATCTCCTTCCCATCGGGCCCCACAGGTCCGACCTCGGCCATGTGATTGGGATCCGCCTTCTTGTACCGCGTCTTCACCATGGCCCAGGCCTCCCTAGCACCTTGGCGGCAGGCCGAAATCTTCCATAAACGGAAGCGTTGTCGCACTCCCTGAAGCTTCTCCGCAAGCTCCCCAAGGCCCTCGGGTAGGGAGAAGGCTGGCCATAAAGCCTGGACGACGCCGCTCATTGCCTGGCGAACTCGTTCGAGCAGCTGCAACAGCTCGGCAAGTTGATCGCCCGTTGATACGGGCATCTCCCCGCAGGGCGACCTGTGAGTATACCTACAGACATATTTTGTCAATTGACTTCCTCACCGAACTCTTCTTTTCAAAGGAGTTCGCTCAAGCACTTACTATAGATGCCGCGACGAAGCCGCTGATTCTCCTTAACGGAGCCAGACAGCTCGGCCCGAATGCCTTTCAGCTCTTCTCCAAGCTGGGCGTGGGCATCCTGGAGCGTGTTCCTTTCCTGCTGCACCTTATTCAGCACCCTCTCGCCGGCCTTCAGCTGGCGCAGTAGTTCTTGCCTGTCTGGATCTTGTCCGGCAGCACCTGCAATGTCATTATTAGACTTGCGCCCACGCCGCACACCACTTATCTTTTTAAAATAATGTGTTACCAGGACGGGTCTCTGTGTTTCCTCCTGTGGCAGCAAGTGCGGCCTCGAGTTGGGCCTTACACTCTTGCAGCTCCTGAGACAGTTGGGTATTCTTCTCTGTAAGATCCTGCGTTTCAAATGATCCTTAAATCAGTTAATATAACTTCTTTAAGTCTCGGGGGCTACTGGCATATACAACTATTAAATTCTCTTACCCGTATGTCTTTTACATACTGCTCCATGGCTCTGGTCAAACCATCTTGAGCAGCACGGAGGTGCGCGTCCCCCGCGTTAAAGGCATTCAACGCCTCAGGGGAGAAGCACGCGTCACAAAAAACTGTCCGGCGGCGCCTGTGGTTCATGGCGCTCTCCACCTCAGACTTGGTGGCGGACAGTCTGTCGGCATCCTCCGTTGGAGGAGTATCCGGCTCGCGCCTTGCGCTCGCCTCCCCCTCTAGACCAGGTGCTGGAGCCTGGCTGGTAGAGGCTGGGTTGGCAACCTCTACGCCCGCAGTCCGGCGGGCGCTTTTTCTCCTACAAAAGTCATGAGCATTCAAACGCTTCCTAGGAACGTTGCTCTAAATAACGAACCGTGAGCTATACCTTTGCGGCGACGTTTCAATACGCGCCGCGCTCCTCTTCCGCCTACTAGGCCGGACTGACCCTTGTTGGTTAGCCGCTGCGGGCTCGGCTTCCCGCCTTGAAGGCGCCTCCTGCAAAGCACCATCGTGTATGGTGGTCAGAAATGAGCGAGGAAGAAATAATGGTGTCGGGACTTCGGTCACAATCACCTGGGAAGCCGGATATAGTCCGGGATAGTAAGCCGTAATGGCGACTAAAGCATTATCCATGCTGAGCTGGTGGAACACCCCGTCAATTAGCTCCACCTTTATGTCCGGGTCCTCTTCGGAGGCCGGATCCTGGGATCTATCTGGATCCTCGGGTTGCGGAGCTTGACTAAGCATGCCCTCCACAACCCGACGCAGCTCCTGCGTCGAAAGCATAATATAAGAAACTTAAACTTCGAAAGCATGGGTCGGGCACACAGAGTGTTCGCTTACCCAACGTCGGGGGTTATTCATGGAGAACCCATTCAACGGGTTCGTCTGGAGGAAATCCTCCTTCTCTCCCTTGTACAGGCCGGACAAGATCTTCGCCAGGTCTTCGGCCGATCCCGGCCCTTTGCGGCCATGACGGGTGGCATCGTCCTCCCCGTTGAAATCCCACATAGGGTGGCCCCTGTATTGCAGTGGATGCACCCCCCGCATAATGCACGTTGCCATGATTCCAATCATGGTCAACCCGGAATGGGCCAGTAACCTTATCCAGCCCATCAAATAATGGACGCTCTTGTTTTCCTCCAGCTGGGGGCTCAGTGGGCGCCAGCTAATGCGTTTCTTCAAAGGAGCATTACTGAACTCCGGGAGGCCGATCTGAACAGGGTCCGGCAGCGGAGCGTCTTCTACGTAAAACCATTCTGAAGGCCAGTCTTCAGACGCCTTCTTAGGGGTTCCGGATGGATATCCGGTCCCGGCGATGTGCCATATTTCGGCACCGCCACCTTGATATATGGACCCCTCGTGAGAGTGGGGTACAAGGCAGAACAACCTCTTCCACAGTGCAAAATGGGGCTCGACGCCCAGAAATAGCTCGCAAAGAGCTACGTAACCCGCGATATGCAGGATAGAGGCGGGCGTGAGGTGATGGAGCTGGAGTCCGTAGAACTCCAGGAGCCCGCGAAGGAACGGATGTATAGGAAATCCAAGCCCCCTTATTAGATAGGGGACGAAGCATACCCGCTCCCCTTTGTTGGGATTTGGGGTAGCCTCCACTTGCTTCCCACCTTGGTAGGTAGCTAGCCCGGTTCGAACCGGGACCATGAAGGCCGGAGGGAGATATCCCTCCGCTTGGAGCGTCACCAGCTCGCTGTGCGGGACCGAACATCTCCGCCAGTCTCCTGGTAGAGGGCTGGGAGCGCGAGAGGAGGAGCCGCGTTGACGGTCCATGATGGAATGGATTTTTGGTCGGAAGCGCTCCGATGAGTACTCGCGGAAGGAAGATGGTGTGATTTGGATCTGGATTCTTGCCTCTCTTATAGGCAGATTATTTGCGTGGCTAGGGGGTAAAACATAAAAGATACCCTGGCTTTTCGCATTCGTGCGATGCGTGGAAGATGGCCATTATTGGGCGTGGAAGCCAAGAAGCGCAACATTGATAAGGAAGCCGGACACTGTTCGGCAGGTACACGGAACTTAAGGGAGAACCCACCTTGCAACGCCGAAGACTATAAACACGCTGGACTTATCGTCATTGAAGCCTGGTTCGGGGGCTACTGAGGGAGTCCTGGACTAGGGGTGTCCGGATAGCCGGACTATGATCGTCAGCCGGACTCCAAGACTAAGAAGATGCAAGATTGAAGACTTCGTCCCGTGTCCGGATGGGACTTTCCTTGGCGCGGAAGGCAAGCTTGGCAATACGGATATGTAGATCTCCTACCATTGTAACCGACTCTGTGTAACCCTAGCCCTCCCCGGTGTCTATATACATCGGAGGGTTTTAGTCCGTAGGACAACAACCATTACAACAATCATACCATAGGCTAGCTTCTAGGGTTTAGCCTCCTTGATCTCGTGGTAGATCCACTCTTGTACTACCCATATCATCAATATCAATCAAGCAGGAGTAGGGTTTTACCTCCATCGAGAGGGCCCGAACCTGGGTAAAAACATCGTGTCCCTTGTCTCCTGTTACCATCCGCCTAGACGCACAGTTTGGGACCCCCTACCCGAGATCCGCCGGTTTTGACACCGACAGTCCCCCATACCATGGCGCGAGCTCACGCCACGTGGTGGCACTTTAGTGCCGGTTCGTGCCGAACCGGTACTAAAGGGGGGGGCCTTTAGTGACCACCCTTTAGTGCCGGTTATGGAACCGGCACTAAAGGCCCTTACGAACCGGCGCTAAAGCTCTATTTTCTACTAGTGGGGATGCAGGGATTTGTATAGGTGCCAGAGCTCAATTTTGAAATAGAGATAAATAACATTTTGAGCGCTATACTTTAACTGTCAACATAACAACTAAGAGATCTCGATATCTTCCATGCTACACACATTATAGGAGGTTCCCAAACAGAATGGTAAAGTTTATACTACCCCGCCACCAACAAGCATCAATCCATGGCTTGCCTGAAACAACGGGGCCTCCAACTAGCAACAATCAAGGGGGAGTTTTGTTTAATTTTTTTGATTTGATTTGAGCATGGGACTGGGCATCCCGGTGACCAGCCATTTTCTCGTGAATGAGGAGCGGAGTCCACTCCTCTTGAGAATAACCCGCCTAACATGGAAGATACAAACAACCCTAGTTGATACATGAGCTGCTCGAGCAGACAAAACAGAATTTCATTTGAAGGTTTGGAGTTTGGCCAATACAAATTTACTTGGAACGGCAGGTAAATACGGCATATAGGAAGGTATGGTGGACTCATATGGAATAACTTTGGGGTTTATGGAGTTTGGATGCACAAGCAGTATTCCCTCTTAGTACAGGTGAAGGCTAGCAAGAGACTGGGAAGCGACCAACTGAGAGAGCGACAAAAGTCATGAACATGCATTAAAATTAATCAACACCGAGTGCAAGCGTGAGTAGGATACAATCCACCATGAACATAAATATCTTGAAGGCTATGTTGATTTTGTTTCAACTACATGCGTGAACATGTGCCAATTCAAGTCACTCGAATCATTCAAAGGAGGATACCACCCTATCATACCACATCACAACCATTTTAATAGCATGTTGGCATGCAAGGCAAACCATTATAAGCTCCTAGCTAATTAAGCATGGCATAAGAAACTATAATCTCTAATTGTCATTGCAAACTTGTTTATTCATAATAGGCTGAATCAGGAACGATGAACTAATCATATTTACAAAAACAAGAAAGGTCGAGTTCATACCAGCTTCTCTCATCTCAATCAGTCCATCATATATCGTCATTATTGCCTTGCACTTGCACGACCGAACGGTGTGGATAATAATAATAGTGCATGTGCATTGGACTAAGCTGGAATCTGCAAGCATTCAATTCAAGGGAGAAGACAAGGTGAGGGAGTCCTGGACCAGGGGGTGTCTGGATAGCCGAACTATCATCATCGGCCGGACTCCAAGACTATGAAGATACAAGATTTAAGACTTCGTCCCGTGTCCAGATGGGACTTTCCTTGGCGTGGAAGGCAATCTTGGCAATACGGAAATGTAGATCTGCTACCATTGTAACCGACTCTGTGTAACCCTAGCCCTCTCCGGTGTCTATATAAAACGGAGGGTTTTAGTCCATAGGACGAACAACAATCATACCATAGGCTAGCTTCTAGGGTTTAGCCTCCTTGATCTCGTGGTAGATCCACTCTTGTACTACCCATATCATCAATATCAATCAAGCAGGAGTAGGGTTTTACCTCCATCGAGAGGGCCCGAACCTGGGTAAAAACATCGTGTCCCTTCTCTCCTGTTACCATCCGCCTAGACGCATAGTTCAGGACCCCATACCCGAGATCCGCCGGTTTTGACACCGACATTGGTGCTTTCATTCAGAATTCCTCTGTGTCGTCACCTATAGTCCCGATGGCTCCTTCGATCATCAGCAACAACGCGGTCCAGGGTGAGACTTTTCTCCCCGGACAGATCTTCGTGTTCGGCGGCTTTGCACTGCGGGCCAATTCGCTTGGCCATCTGGAGCATATCGAAAGCTACGCCCCTGGCCATCAGGTCAGATTTGGAAGTTTGAACTTCACGGCCGACATCCGCGGAGACTTGATCTTCGACGGATTCGAGCCACAGCCGTGCGCTCCGCACTGTCACGATGGGCATGATCTAGCTCTACTGCCGGGCAGTGCCTTGGAGGCCGCGCGAGAGTCCGCTCCGACCCCTAACTCAGAGCCGACTGCGTCGACCGAGGATGGGTGGCTAGACACCACCTCGGGGGCTGCTATCTCTACGGCGATGGAGCCGAATACTGAACCTGTCCCTTGTAAATCTCATGACTTCGAGGTGTCGGACTCCTCGCCGGACTCCGAACCTCCCGCGCCCCTACCAATCGAATCCAATTGGGCGCCGATCATGGAGTTCACCGCTGCAGACGTCTTTCAGCACTTGCCTTTTGGCGACATCCTAAATTCGCTAAAGTATCTCTCGTCATCAGGAGAGCCCTGGCCGGACTGCAATCAGGACGGTTGGGATGCGGACGACGAAGAAATTCAAAGCCCACCCACCACCCACTTTGTAGCCACTGTCGACGATCTAATCGACATGCTAGACTTCGACTCCGAAGACATCGATGGTATGGACGACGATGCCTGAGACGACCAAGAACCAGCGCCCACGGGGCACTGGAAAGCCACCTCGTCATACGACATATACATGGTGGACTTCTCAAAGGATGGGAATGGCGAGGCAATGGCGGAGGAAGACCCCTCCAAAAAATAGCCTAAGCGCCGGCGTCAGCGGCGCCGCTCTAAATCCCGCCACAGTAAGAATGGAGATTCCGGCACCAGAGACAATAACACCCCGGACAGCGCCGAAGACAACCCCTCCAACAAGATTCAGCACAAGAGGACGGAGAAGCCAGCCCTCATGAGAGAGCGGCAGACGAAGGGGTAGAGGACGATAATTACATGCCTCCCTCCGGAGACAAGGCAAGCCTTGACGACGACGAATTCGTCGTGCCTGAGGATCCCGTCGAACAAGAGCGTTTCAAACGCAGGATTATGGCTACGGCAAGCAGCCTCAAGAAAAAGCAGCAACAGCTTAGAGCTGATCAAGATCTACTAGCCGACAGATGGACCGAGGTCCTCGCGGCCGAATAGTACGAACTCGAACGCCCCTCCAAAAGCTACCCCAAACGCAAGCTGCTGCCCCGGGTGGAGGAGGAAGCATATAAACCTACATCACCAGCGCACAATACGGCCTGTTTGGAATTTTTTAGAATCCTCAAATTCCAAAAGGAAAAAAAGATGTGGTCAAATTTCAGTTTTCTTTAAAAAAATTGGTTAAATCTGGTCAAACTACTTATTCAAGAAGTATTAATGTTACTACATAATTACTCAAGAATATTACTGTTACTAAATAATTATTTCAATTTTTTTAAGTTTGGTCAAATCTGGTCAAACTATGGTCAAATTGTGGTCAAACTATGGTCAAACTTATTCAAGAAATATTAGTGTTACTAAATAATTACCGTTTTTAGAATAATAGTTTCAAACTCAAACAATGAAATGTGTGACTTCATGCTCAAGCTAAACTCCTGAGGGTTAATAGGATTGACATCTTACTATTGTCGGGAAAACAACAAGTGCAGAGTTGGAAACGAAGGAGAATAGAACCCGAAAGTTAAGCGTGCTCGAGCTGGAGTAGTGAGAGGGATGGGTGACCGATCAGGAAGTTAGATGATTTGGAATGAGTGATCCACACTTGAGCAGTTAAGAGAGGTGATTAGAGACTAAATCATCAAATAATTCAGAAAAATTAAAAATTGAAAAAAATAAAAAAAATTCCAAAATTTTCAAAAAAGAAATTCAAAAAATAAAACCTTTAGTACCGGTTGGTAAAACCAACCGGAACTAAAGGTCCCCCATACCATGGCGCGAGCTCATGGCACGTGGTGGCACTTTAGCGCCGGTTCGTGCCGAACCGGTACTAAAGGGGGGGGCCTTTAGTGACCACCCTTTAGTGCCGGTTATGGAACCGGCACTAAAGGCCCTTACGAACCGGCGCTAAAGCTCCGTTTTCTACTAGTGGGGATGCAGGGATTTGTATATGTGCTAGAGCTCAATTTTGAAATAGAGATAAATAACATTTTGAGCGCTATACTTTCACTGTCAACATAACAACTAAGAGATCTCGATATCTTCCATGCTACACACATTATAGGCGGTTCCCAAACAGAATGGTAAAGTTTATACTCCCCCGCCACCAACAAGCATCAATCCATGGCTTGCCTGAAACAACGGGGCCTCCAACTAGCAACAATCATGGGGGAGTTTTGTTTAATTTTTTTGATTTGATTTGAGCATGGGACTGGGCATCCCGGTGACCAGCCATTTTCTCGTGAATGAGGAGCGGAGTCCACTCCTCTTGAGAATAACCTGCCAAACATGGAAGATACAAATAGCCCTAGTTTATACATGAGCTGCTCAAGCAGACAAAACATAATTTCATTTGAAGGTTTGGAGTTTGGCACATACAAATTTACTTGGAACGCCAGCTAAATACCGCATATAGGAAGCTATGGTGTACTCATATGCAATAACTTTGGGGTTTATGGAGTTTGGATGCACAAGCAGTATTCCCTCTTATTACAGGTGAAGGCTAGCAAGAGACTGGGAAGCGACCAACTGAGAGAGCGACAAAAGTCATGAACATGCATTAAAATTAATCAACACCGAGTGCAAGCATGAGTAGGATACAATCCACCATGAACATAAATATCTTGAAGGCTATGTTGATTTTGTTTCAACTACATGCATGAACATGTGCCAAGTCAAGTCACTCGAATCATTCAAAGGAGGATACCACCCTATCATACCACATCACAACCATTTTAATAGCATGTTGGCATGCAAGGCAAACCATTATAAGCTCCTACCTAATTAAGCATGGCATAAGAAACTATAATCTCTAATTGTCATTGCAAACTTGTTTATTCATAATAGGCTGAATTAGGAACGATGAACTAATCACATTTACAAAAACAAGAGAGGTCGAGTTCATACCAGCTTCTCTCATCTCAATCAGTCCATCATATATCGTCATTATTGCCTTGCACTTGCACGACCGAACGGTGTGGATAATAATAATAGTGCACGTGCATTGGACTAAGCTGGAATCTGCAAGCATTCAATTCAAGGGAGAAGACAAGGTGAGGGAGTCCTGGACCAGGGGATGTCCGGATAGCCGAACTATCATCATCGGCTGGACTCCAAGACTATGAAGATACAAGATTGAAGACTTCGTCCCGTGTCCGGATGGGACTTTCCTTGGCGTGGAAGGCAAGCTTGGCAATACGGATATGTAGATCTCCTACCATTGTAACCGACTCTGTGTAACCCTAGCCCTCTCCGATGTCCATATAAACTGGAGGGTTTTAGTCCATAGGACGAACAACAATCACACCATAGGCTAGCTTCTAGGGTTTAGCCTCCTTGATCTCGTGGTAGATCCACTCTTGTACTACCCATATCATCAATATCAATCAAGAAGGAGTAGTGTTTTACCTCCATCGAGAGGGCCCGAACCTGGGTAAAAACATCGTGTCCCTTGTCTCCTGTTACCATCCGCCTAGACGCACAGTTCAAGACCCCATACCCGAGATCCACCGGTTTTGACACCGACATTGGTGCTTTCATTCAGAGTTCCTCTATGTCGTCACCTATAGCCCCGATGGCTCCTTCGATCATTAGCAACAACGCGGTCCAGGGTGAGACTTTTCTCCCCTGAAAGATCTTCGTGTTCGGCGGCTTTGCACTGCGGGCCAATTCGCTTGGCCATCTGGAGCAGATCGAAAGCTACGCCCCTGGCCATCTGGTCAGATTTGGAAGTTTGAACTTCACGGCCGACATCCGCAGAGACTTGATGTTCGACGGATTCAAGCCATAGCCGTGCGCGCCACACTGTCATGATGGGCATGATCTAGCTCTACTACCGGGTAGTGCCTTGGAGGCTGCGCGAGAGTCCTCTCCGACCCCTAACTCGGAGCCGACTGCGCCGACCGAGATGGGTGGCTAGACACTACCTCGGGGGCTGCTATCTCTACGGCGATGGAGCCGAATACCGACCCTATCCCTTGTGAAGCTCGTGACTCCGAGGTGCCGGACTCCTCGCCGGACTCCGAACCTCCCGCGCCCCTACCAATCGAATCCAATTGGGCACCGATCATGGAGTTCACCGCTGCGAACATCTTTCAGCACCCGCCTTTTGACGACATCCTGAATTCGCTAAAGTATCTCTCGTTATCGGGAGAGCCCTGGCTGGACTGCGGTCAGGACGGTTGGGATGCAGATGACGAAGAAATTCAAAGCCCAGCCACCACCCACTTTGTAGCCACTGTCGATGATCTAACCGACATGCTAGACTTCGACTCCGAAGACATCGACGGTATGGACGAAGATGCCGGAGACGACCAAGAACCAGCACCCACGGGGCACTGGAAAGCCACCTCGTCATACGACATATACATGGTGGACATCCCAAAGGATGGCAATGGCGAGGCAACAGCGGAGGAAGACCCCTCCAAAAAACAGCCTAAGCACCAGCGTCAGCGGCGCCGCTCTAAATCCCGCCATAGTAAGAATGGAGATTCCGGCACCGGAGAAAATAACACCCCGGACAGCGCCGAAGACAACCCCCTCCAGCAAGATTCAGCACAGGAGGACGGAGAAGCCAACCCTCACGAGAGAGCGGCAGACAAAGAGGTAGAGGACGATAATTACATGCCTCCCTCCGGAGACGAGGCAAGCCTCGACGACGATGAATTCGTCGTGCCTGAGGATCCCGTCGAACAAGAGCGTTTCAAACGCAGGCTTATGGCCACGGCAAGCAGCCTCAAGAAACAGCAGCAACAGCTTAGAGCTGATCAATATCTGCTAGCCGACAAATGGACCGAGGTCCTCGCGGCCGAAGAGTGCGAACTCGAACGCCCCTCCAAAAGCTACCCCAAACACAACCTGCTGCCCCGCTTGGGGGAGGAAGCATATAAACCTACATCACCAGCGCACAATACGGCCGACCGGCCACCTCGTGGCCGCGATAGAGAGGCCTCTAGGACCTCCACTAAAGCCGTACCCCGGCATCGCTCGAAAAGTTCAAAGCCACGGGTGAATGCATCGGACTTGCAAGACATATTGGAGGATAAGGCTAGACAATCAAGATTGATCTATGGATTGCGTGGGCGCCCCACGATACGCGACAACAACCGTCGCACCGGATACAGCAAGTCCGGCCGGGCCGAACACAGTACACAAAGCTCGTTTGAGCTACGTCACGATATAGCCCAATACAGAGGCGCCACACACCCACTATGCTTCACAGATGAAGTAATGGATCATCAAATCCCAGAAGGGTTCAAACTAGTGAACATTGAATCCTACGATGGCACAACAGACCCCGCGGTTTGGATCGAAGACTATCGCCTTCATATCCACATGGTCTGCGGGGATGATCTTCACGCCATCAAATACCTCCCACTCAAGCTTAAAGGACCAGCTCGGCATTGGCTTAACAGCTTGCCAGCAGAATCAACTGGTGTTGGGAGGACCTGGAAGCCGCATTCCTTGATAACTTCCAGGGCACATATGTGAGACCACCAGACGCTGATGACCTAAGCCACATAATTCAGCAGCCAGATGAATCGGCCAGACAATTCTGGACACGGTTCTTAACCAAGAAAAATCAAATCATCGACTGTCCGGATGCGGAGGCCCTCGCAGCCTTCAAACATAACATCCGCGACGAGTGGCTTGCCCAGCACCTGGGACAGAAAAAGACGAAATCCATGGCAGCCCTCATATCACTCATGACCCACTTCTGCGCGGGAGAGGACAGCTGGCTAGCCCGCAGTAACAACCTCAACAAAAATTCTGGCAGTCCGGATATCAAGGACCGCAATGGCAGGTCACGTCGCAACAAGCACAAATGCCGCATTAACGGCGATAATACTGAGGATACGATAGTCAACGCCGGATTCAGAGGCTCCAAACCCGGTCAGCGGAAAAAGCCATTCAAAAAAACTACTCCGGGTCCGTCCAATTTGGACCGAATACTCGACCGCTCGTGCAAGATACATGGCACCCCCGAAAAGCCAGCTAATCACACCAACAGGGATTGTTGGGTATTCAAGCAGGCAGGCAAGTTAATTGCAGAAAACAATGACAAGGGGCTGCATAGCGATGACGAGAAAGAGACTCGACCGCCGAACAATAGAGGACAGAAGGGTTTCCCCCACAAGTGCGGACGGTGAACATGTTATACGCAACCCACATCCCAAAAGGGAGCAGAAGCGTGCACTCAGGGACGTATACGCGATGGAGCCAGTCGCCCCAAAGTTCAACCCATGGTCCTCCTGCCCGATCACTTTTGATCGAAGGGACCACCCCACCAGCATCCGCCATGGCGGGTTCGCCGCATTGGTTCTAGACCCAATCGTCAATGGGTTTCACCTCACCAGAGTCGTAATGGACGGCGGCAGCAGCCTGAACCTGCTTTACCAGGATACAGTGCACAAGATGGGCATAGACCCCTCAAGGATTAAACCCACAAAGATGACCTTCAAAGGTGTCATACCAGGTGTAGAGGGCAATTGTACAGGCTCAGTTACCCTCGAAGTGGTCTTTGGATCCCCGGATAACTTCCGAAGTGAGGAGTTAATCTTTGACATAGTTCCGTTCCGCGGCGGCTATCATGCACTGCTCGGACGAACCGCGTTTGCAAAATTCAATGCGGTGCCGCATTATGCATACCTCAAGCTCAAGATGCCAGGCCCTCAAGGAGTCATCATGGTCAACGGAAACACTGAACGCTCCCTCCGAAAGGAGGAGCATACAGTGGCTCTCGATGCAGAAGTGCAGAGCAGCCTCTTAAGGCAATTCTCGAGTCCGGCCGTTAAGCGACCGGACACTACTAAGCGCGTCCGGAGTAACCTACAACAAGACCACCTGGCACGTTCCGAGCACGTGTAGCAATGCGGCCCCAACCCCAGCCCTCGCAAAATTGCAAGACCGGTACTTCGCGTACATCATTACGCTCTAGAGATACCATGGGCATAGGGGGAGGGGCACGACCATGGCAGGCCCAGAGTGCGGCTCAACCACACCAGGGGCTCCCACGTGTGTCATCATTTTTCTTTCCTTTTTTTCTTATCTCGGGACTCCATTTACCAGAGGCCCTGTCCGGTAGTAGACCTGCCGAACTCACGATGCAACAGCCAGGGAAGGAGAAAGGCTACGACGAGTATCCAGGTGGTCTCCATTACGAGCATTAAATCTGTTTTATACACCATTCCGCAGCCTACCCCTGGAGGGGGAGATGTTTAATATTCCCACCCCTTGCTAATCGCACTATTGTATCGTTCTGCATTCATGGCAGTATTTCTTGAATAAACAATGCATCGCTTTTTGCCAATAATTGCATTCCTTTCTTATACATATGTCCATTTATGACATGTTGCATCCGTACACTTTGGTACGGCTAAATACACCAGGGGCTTAAGTTCCCCACATTATGGTGTGATAAGTCCGAACACTTTCACAAGTGCGGCACCCCGAACTTATAGCATTATATGCATCGGCTCTGAATCATGTCTTGGGTCAATAGTTGGGTTTGCCCGGCTCCCATGTTTTGGTACCTTACGTTCCGTTATATCGGCTAAGGTAGCGGTGGGAGAACCACTGCGATTGTGCCCCAGTTGAGCTGGGCGAGCACCTCAGTGGAGAAAGCTAAAACTGACCGTCATGATGAGGCGAGAGCCGGTCGCTGTTCGTGAGTTTTTTATTGAGTCCCTAAAGACATATACAGCTTAGAGCGAGGAACCGGATTTGTCCGGCCCAGGCGTGGATAGCGCCCCAAATTCGGCCTTCCAAACTCTAGGGGCTTCACCGAAATTTAAAATTATAGAATTATATGGCTAAGTGAGAGTGTTCAAGCATTATAAGTCCGGTTGCCTCGTTCATTGTGTTCAGCGCCTCCCTAGATGGACCCAAAAATGGGAAAAAGAGCGCTCAAGTTTATCCCGAACACCCCAGCACTCGTGGCATGGGGGCTGAAGCCAACGACTTGCCATCCTCAGATTCGCTAAACGGCCGCACAGAAGGTAATATTTTAAATTAACAAGCGTTGCTTAGCGCATATGAACAAAGTTTTCATCGCACAGGATAACAAAATGCGAGTCTACTCAAATATTACATCTTTGGAGCACTCACCGCAATAATGCGCGCACCCTTCAGGACGCCCTTATAATACATCTCGGGCGTATGATACTCCTTGCCCAGCGGTGGCGCGTCCGTCACAAGCTTCTCAGCGTCCATCTTGCCCCAGTGCACTTTAGCACGGGCAAGGGCTCGACGGGCACCTTCAATACAGGCGGAGTGCTTGATGACTTCAACCCAGGGACACGCATCCACCAGCCGCCGCACCAGGCCGAAGTAGCTCCCAGGCATGGCCTCTTTGGGCCATAGCCGAACTATAAGGCCCTTCATGGCCTGTTCGGCCACCTTGTGGAGCTCGACCAGCTGCTTCTGCTGGTCGCTAAGGGGCACCGGATGTCCGTCCTCAGCATACTGAGACCAGAACACCTTCTTCGTCGAGCTCCCCTCCTCGGCTCTGTAGAAAGCGGCAACATCGGACACGCAACGGGGCAGATCTGCGAACGCTCCTGGAGAGCTCCGAATTCGGGTAAGTAACAGGTAATTCACTTTTACATGCTTGCTTTGCATGAATAATGCCTTACCCGCCGCTATTTTCTTCAATGCCTCAATTTCCTGGAGGGCCTTGTGGGCTTCGGCCTTAGCGGCTTTGGCACTCTCAAGAGCCGATGCAAGCTCGGACTCTCGAGTCTTGGAGTCACGCTCCAAACTCTCGTGTTTTTCCACGAGAGCCTGGAGCTCTTGCTGTACCTCCGCCACCCGTGCCTCCTGCTTCTCTCGCTCGGCGCGTTCCGCGGCCGCATTGCGTTCGTCCGCGGACACCGCCTCCTTCAGGGTCGTCACCTCGTTCGTAGCCCCTGGAGTACGCACGTTATCCTTGTCATTTCTCTTGCAACCAAATCCTTTTCTGTAAGGTACAACTTTAAAAAGGTGTTACTCACCATCCTTGTCCTTGAGCTGCTTCTTGGCACGGCCGAGCTCGCTCTCGGACCGCTCGAGGCTCTGTTTCAAGGAATTGACCTCCGCAATCAGTGCGGCAGAGGTCAGCAGCGCAGCCTGCATTCCCATATTGACATATTTTTGTTAAGACTCCTGCGTATATCTTTTTAGATCCTCAGTCCGGCTTTTCTTTCCGAACACCAAACCGAGCATCAGGGGCTACTGTCTATGTGGTACTATTTTACATATCTTAAAATTCTTACCTCAAAGCCTGTTAGAAGGCTGCTGCAGGCTTCGGTCAGCTCGCTTTTGGCGAGCTGAACCTTCTGAATCACCGCACTCATAACAGTGCGGTGTTCCTCTTTGATGGAAGCGCCGTTGAGCACCTCCAGCAAGTTATCCGGCGCCTCCGGTTGGACGGAGGCCGCTGGCGCCACAGTCTTGCCCTTCTTACGAAGGGGCCGCCCGCCAGACTCTGGAACCACTGCAGGTTCCGGTGCGGAGTCCGGTCCAAAGTCTGGGAGGTTGCCCTGCGGCACCTCCGGGGCCTCCTCCTCCTGGTGGGTCCGTTCCCGGGATCCCACCTCGGCATCGTCAGCGCCGCGGGGGGTGGAGGCGGTCGGAAGTGAAGTGCTATCCACATCCGACGTCCCCAAGGACCCGCTCGACGAAGTGGGAAGATCGTCCTTGGGTGGACTACAGGGTCGTATGCGGCGTTAGAAAGACACCATGCGACAAAAAGAAAAATTATGAGTTATTCAGGGGTCCGGACACTTATGATCTTGCCAGGGGCTTGGCCCTTGAGGGCCACTCCTCGTCGCCATCGCCGACGTTGGCGGAACAGTCCGAGGGAAGGGTCCTTCCCTTCTTGGACCCTTCGGCCTCCCTCGTTGAGGAGGCCTTCCTCTTCTTCTCTCCCCCCGCTGGGGGAGAGGCCTCTTTCTTCTCCTCCTCGTCCTCGTGGGAGGAGTCTGCCTCGGAGTCATCGGACGATGGACCCGATAACACCTGACGCCGAGAACTCCTTCGGGTTCCCGTGGCCTTCTTCTTGGCCTTCTTCTCCGGCACTACGTAAGGTGCCGGGACCAGCAGCCCTGTTAGACGGGCATCCACTGGGTCTTCTGGAAGGGGAGCCGGACAGTTAACCTGTCCGGACGTCTCCCGCCAGGCCTGTTAAAGGTATTGGGAGTTTAGATCCCGCATAGAGTCCAACTATGAAAAGTAAGTGTCCCATAAAGGATAACATGGCTTACCTCGCTAGCCGGACGCTGCAAGCTGAATCCGCGATCTTCGGTAGCGGATACGGGAGCTTCTGCGCCCTTGAACAGCACCTTCCAGGCATCTTCGTACGTAGTGTCGAAGAGCCCGCTCAAGGTCTAGTGTTGTGCCGGATCAAACTACCACAAATTGAAGTCCCGTTGTTGGCAGGGGAGAATCCGGCGGATGAGCATGACCTGGATTACGTTGACGAGCTTGAGCTTCTTGTTCACCAGGGTTTGGAGACAGGATTGGAGTCCGGTCAGCTCTTCCGAACTACCCCACAGCAGGCCCTTCTCTTTCCAGGAAGTGAGCCGCAGGGGGATGCCAGATCTGAATTCAGGGACCGCTGCCCATTCAGGGTCACGCGGCTCGGTGATATAGAACCACCCCGATTGCCACCCTTTGATGGTTTCCACGAAGGCGCCCTCGAGCCAAGTGACGTTGGGCATCTTGCCCACCATGGCGCCTCCGCACTCTAGTTGGCTGCCCATCACGACCTTCGGCTTGACATTGAAGGTCTTGAGCCACAAGCCAAAGTGGGGCTGGATGCAGAGGAAGGCCTCGCACGCGACGATAAACACCGAGATGTTGAGGATGAAATTCGGGGCCAGATCATGGAAATCCAGGCCGTAGTAGAACATGAGCCCCCGGACAAAGGGGTGAAGTGGGAAGCCCAGTCCGCGGAGGAAATGGGGAAGGAATATCACCCTCTCATGGGGCCCGGGGGTGGGGATGAGCTGCCCCTCGTCAGGGAGCCGGTGCGCGATGTCGTTGGACAGATATCCGGCGCTGCGCAGCTTCTTGATGTGCCCCTCTGTAACGGAGGAGGCCATCCACTTGCCTCCCGCTCCGGACATGGTCGGAGAAGGTTGAGGTGAGATGTGCGGACTTGGGCGCTAGAGCTCGAGTGCGCGGAGATGGATAAGCAAAGGAGGAAGAAAGCGTAGGTAAAAAGGTGGATCCTTATCCCCTTATATATGGATGGACAAAACTATGCGTCCCCACAATCAATGGCGCAGTTGGGTTACCCACGTCCGTATTGATGGGAATCCCGGAATAAGGGGTCACGATCTCTGCTTCGACAAGACATGCCAAGGAAACCACTTCGCTAAACGTGCTGAGGTGGAGTAATAAAAAAGATTCGAGTAAAGGCTTGGTTGTGGTGTGACGTCACGCCACAAAATACGTCAGCAGATTGAACTTGTGTAAATATTATTCTCTCTACGGTGGTATGTGGAATTTATTTTCCAAAGCCGGACACTATCCTGGTGTTCACAATCTTCTATGAATTATTCGGAGGAGGAACCCGCCTTGCAATGCCGAAGACAATATGCGCGCCGGACTCGTCGTCAATGAAGCCTGGTTCCGGGGCTACTGAGGGAGTCCTGGACTAGGGGGTCTCCGGATAGCCGAACTATCATCATCGGCCGGACTCCAAGACTTTGAAGATACAAGATTGAAGACTTTGTCCCGTGTCCGGATGGGACTTTCCTTGGCGTGGAAGGCAAGCTTGGCAATACGGATATGTAGATCTCCTACCATTGTAACCGACTCTGTGTAACCCTAGCCCTCTCCGGTGTCTATATAAACTAGAGGGTTTTAGTCCATAGGACGAACAACAATCATACCATAGGCTAGCTTCTAGGGTTTAGCCTCCTTGATCTCGTGGTAGATCCACTCTTGTACTACCCATATCATCAATATCAATCAAGCAGGAGTAGGGTTTTACCTCCATCGAGAGGGCCCGAACCTGGGTAAAAACATCGTGTCCCTTGTCTCCTGTTACCATCCGCCTAGACGCACAGTTCGGGACCCCATACCCGAGATCCGCCGGTTTTGACACCGACACAAGGTAATATAGGCTCTTGGTTAAATCAACGATAATGCATATAAGATCCACTAAACATTTTCATTATGGTCTTCTCCTCTCGACCCCCAAAGAAAAGAAAAGAAATAAAACTTTTTACATGGGAAAGCTCCCAACAAGCAAAAGAAGAACAAGAATTTTTTTTGGGATTTGTTTGTTTTTAATTACTACTACAAGCATGGAAAGTAGACTAACTAATTTTTTTGGTTTTTCTTAAGGTTCATCAAACACACAAGAAGAAAGCTAGAAAAAAAGAAAATAAACTAGCATGGATAGTACAATTAAAAAGTATGAGCACTGACAACTAGAATGAGTGTGTGGACATGAATGTAATGTCGTTGAGAAATACATACTCCCCCAAGCTTAGGCTTTTGGCCTAAGTTGGTCTATGCCCATGGATCGCGGCTACTCTCTCCAGTGTACTGAGGAGTGTCATCGTACTACCACTGGCTGGCGATCTCCTCCCGATCCCACTAATAACAGGATGGTCGATAAGGGTCAAGTGGTGGTTCCGCCTCAGGCTCTGGAGCTGATGTTTGGCCATGGAGCGCGTAGACGGACTCCGGCAAGACGAGATAAGGGCATGCAGTTAAATCAAACAAAGAGGGCGCAGGAAAGATAATAGTCTAATTGTGTTTCTTATGAAATCTCAGATTATACAGAAGCATCTTATCATCATTTTTAACAATAAACTCATGTGCTACCATGCTCTTATAATCTACAAAGGTAGGGGGTAGCAATTTTTCCTCTTTCTCAAAATTCCTAATAGGTATCCTGAAATGTTTAGCAAGGCGTGCAGCATAGATACCTCCAAAGATGGGGCCCTTTGTACGGTTCAGGCTCAATCGTTTAGCAACAATAGCACCCATACTAACAGAGTTATCACGAAATAAAGCATGGAACAAAATAATAATATCAGGAACACTAAGCTTTCCACAGTTTCCGCGACCAATTAAGTATCGACTAGCAAATCTTGCAAAGTAGCGCAAAACAGGAAAATGTATGCTAGTAATTCTTGCGTCGGAAAACTTCCTCGTTTCCCCTACAGTAATAGTATCAATAAATCCATCCACATCTTTACGATGTTGTTCCTCTAAGCTGCCCTGAAAGGTATGTTGCAAACCATGCAAAATTCATATAGCGACACCTCCCTAGCCACATCATATAAATGAAACTCTACTGAAGGAGGTGATTTCTTAGGATAATAGTAGAAGTTTTGCACGAAAATATTGGTGAGTAAGAGATACTGTTCGATCTGGTCGTCGAGGAAGTCGGTGAGGCCCGCATTATCAGCTAACGAATAAAAATCATCATAAATCCTGGCTGCTCTCAAGAAATCATCACATGGCCATTCACACAGCCGTACTTCCACCACACGAGGGAGATTATACTTGGGATTTTCATTCTCCTTAGCTTGTTTATCCTTAGAGCCTTGGCTAGAAGAGCCCCTCAAGAAAAATCTCTTCATCTTTTTGTGGAAAATTCTGAAATTTTTAGTAACTCAAAATAAAAGTGAATCAAACTCAACAAAATTGACAGCAACTACTCCCACAAATGCCTAGAGCCTATATCATGCATTAGAATTACTTGGGACCTCAAAATTTTGACATGCAAGCTCAAGAACAGGGTCACCTAGGCAGCAAAAATTTGCAATGAATAAAGCACTAGAACAAAAACTAATTGGACCATTGGCGGAGTCACATACTATTGGCGTTCTGGGAACGGGGGTCCCCAAACATGCCTGCCTGCGGCCTGCGACGTGGCTCAAAGCGGAGGCCCAGTCTAGCCTGTCTTCATCAACCCAAGCTCCAGACCCTTGCGAGGGGCCAAGCCTCACGGGGCGGACGATGCAAGGCTTCCTCAGGGATTGCCTCACCAGGAAGGCTCGCGAGGAGGCGGAGAGATCAAGGCAGGAGTACCTCGTGAGGTGCTCGTGACGCAAGCCGTGACGATCGAGACCAGGCGGGCGCCAGCCTGCGCAGTGTCCTCATTTCCTCTTTGGTGCAAAGGGGGCAAGCGCAGGCGCGGAGTACCAAGGCATCAAGCAAGGGTTACCGTTTCGGTGCAACGAGACCATGACCATGAGAACGGCAGGATGGAGGTCATCATGGAGCCCAAGACGGCGTCATCACTAGTGCCTTTGGCAGTCGAAGACCAACTTTAGTCAGGATAACTTGTACTAGATGTTCCCCTTCAAAATGGCCGTTGATGGCTCCCTTCCCGCTCAATATTTGGGAAGAGGACCAGGGCCTCTATATATAGAGATAGCCACCACAATAGAAGGCATCTCAGAGAGTTCTCATCAGATCCAGAGGCGATCGAACTCACCCAATTAGTACACCACACCAGCCCAAGAACACCTCTCGCGAGGCTGTTCTTCCTCTGTACTGTTCATCATCAGTCCCTGAGGCAATCCACCACACCACACACTGGATTAGGGTATTACACCACAACGGTGGCCCGAACCAGTATAAACCTTGTGTCCCTTGTGTTGCTCATAGTGTAGCTTAGATTTGCGGTGAGGCGTTGGGACGTGGATCAGTAGGGGGAAAATCTTCGCGCGCACCCCAGAGTTCGAACCTTAAGGGTTTTGCCGGAACCCGATATCCGACATTTGGCACGCCAGGTAGGGGTGTGCCGGAATCTTTCGTCCGCTGTCCCGTGTTCCATCGTACATCGCACCCATGGCTGACGCTCGCCGAGCCCGCGCCGAGCGTCGGGCTGCTCTCGCCGCCCGCGTCACCCAGACGGCTCCCATCGGTGGGCCTCCCCGCTGTTCTCCGTCGCCTGCCACCAACGCCTCCACTAGCCCGGCGCGGAACGAGCAGCAAGCATTGTTGCTGTATCCCTCGGTGCGGCGGGAAGGCCACACCGCCACTCCGTCGCTGACTCCAGCTGGTTCGTCATCTCACGCCCATTGCGCTCCCACGGACGGGCATGCCTCTTTGCTCCTGGCACGTGAGCTCCTGCACTACCGCCCCATCGACCACCTCTACGAGGAGTGGTTCGGTCGCATCACCGAGCTCGTCAGCGCCGCAGGGGGCTCTCCTGCGCCGTCCCTCTCGCTGCCTCACCCTCCGTCCTGCGTGGGTGACGCAGCTCAGGAGGTGCCTCCGCCACCTCCTCCCCAAGAAGGTGCCCTAGCTCCAAGGCGCGCGGCCCCTGGACGAGACCCACCACGTCCGGCGCCTGCGCGACAAGAAAGGAGCTATCAAGAGATCCCCCGGCCTCAAGAAGGCGCTCGCGTGCTCCCCACTCCAGCACGTCAAGACCGCATCCCTGCGCCAGCACATCAAAACCCCACTCTGCCTCTGGCAGCATTGTGTGGGAATCTCCAAGAGCAAGCCCCGCGTCAGCAAAGAGCTCCGGTGGCCACCGCATGCTACCGCGCCTTCACCACCGAGCTACGCAGTGTCGCCTGGCCAAGCAAGTTCAAGCCGGATCTGCCTCCTTGCTATGACGGCACCGCCGACCCCGCGGAGTTCCTCCAACTCTACGAGCTGGGCATCGAGGCGGCCAACAGAGACAAAAAGGTCATGGTGAACTGGTTTCCCATGGCGCTCAAGGATGGTGCCCGCACCTGGCTCCTGAACTTGCCTCCCGGCACAATCTCTTCTTGGGACAAGATGCGCACCCGCTTCATCGCCAACTTCCAGGGCACTCATGACCGTCCTCTAGTCATGGGTGACCTGCGCCGCATCAAGTAGCAGTCTGGAGAGACACTGCAAAAGTACATCCAACGCTTGAACAGCGCTCGCCTCAAGATTCCCAAGGTGACCGAGGAGGCCATCATCTCAGCGTTTTCTGACTGCGCCCATGATGTCAAGATGAAGGAGGAGCTTGCTATCCACGAGGATCTGTGCACATCTCTAGAGCTGTTCAACCTAGCGACCAAGTGCGCTAGGGCTGAGGAGGGGCGCCTCTCCCATCTCGAGCTTCCAGCTGCTGGCCCTGAAGAGAAGAAATCCAAGGCCAAGGACGCGAAGCGCAAGGGAGCAGATGTGCTCGCAGCAGAACCAGACACGAAGCATGGCAAGGACCAGCCATAGTCGTCCAAGGGCAGCCGATACTGCGTCTACCACGACCTCCACACACACAACACCAACGAATGCCAAGAGCTCAGGGCTGTTCGAGAAGGACGCATCGATCGACGCCCCGAGCACAACGATCGGGGCTACGACTGAGGAGGAGGAAGAGGTGGAGGATGATGGGACGACCGAGGCCCTCACCAGGAGTGGCGTGACCGACCTCGTGAGAACCGCTGGCAGGACCAGCCTCGCGAGGACCACCTCAGGGCAATGCAGGCCTTCCTCCTCTGCCGCCACCGTCAAGAAGGAATGATGACCACCACCAGGACGAGGGGGCTGGGGGCTTCCAGGAGTCATGTGCTATTGCTTGCTTCCTGGGTGGTGCCTAGGCCCCAACCTCTCAGCGCATCTTCAAGAAGTTTGCTCGCGAAGTAAACGCAGTCCTCCCCGAGCTCGAGGCCACGCGCCCTCTCAGGTGGTCCACGTGCGCCATCACATTCAGTTCAGCAGATCAGCTCAAGTGCGGGGCTACAGCTGGCGTCCTCTCAATGCTTTGTTCCCCGGACATCAGCAGCATGCAAGTTACCAGGCCCCTCATTGATGACGGCGCAGGGCTTAATGTTCTGTTCGTTGAGACGTTCAACAATCTTCGAGTGTCGTATGATCATCTTCAGCCAACCAAGCCTTTCTCAGGAGTCACTGACGGTTCCAGCACTCCGATAGGGCAGGTTCGCCTCCCTATCACCTTTGGACAGTGTAAGAACTACCGGACCGAGCTCATCGACTTCGACGTCGCCCACATTCGCCTGTAGTACAATGCCATCCTCGGGTATCCAGCCCTTGCTAAGTTCATGGCGGTAACTCACCATGGTTACAATGTCCTCAAGATGCCGGGAAGCAGTGGAATCATCACAATCCCCTGCGAAGAGAAGGATGCGGTGTGCTCTCTCGAGCGTGACTTCCAAGTTGCATCAGTCGAGGACCCAGACAGCAAAAGTGGGAACCCTCCCGAGGCAGTTCCCAAGAAGAAGAAGACATCATCCGGCTCAAGGCCTCATGAGGCAGGCATCTTTCGAGGCGCTGCGTTAGGATCTGCGCCCGTCCAAGGGGCGCCTCGCTCCATCGCATAGGAAGGCGCGCCTAGCGCCCTCCTCGGGCAAGGCTCGGGGCTCTCTCCTGGAGGGCCTTAGACTTTGCCAAGATCACGAGGGAGGCGCTCGGGCACCACTTGGAGGCATGCTTCGCGGCACGTTTCCCTCAGGAAGGCATGGGGAAGGGGGTCCCAACCCTCAGGAGTTCGTCACCAAGGTCACCCGAGAGCTGCAGAAATCAAGAGTCATGCACGGCGACCGCCACCTACCCGATGTAGCTCCCCATCCAGGTGAGGATGGCGGGTTGTGCGTCTGCATCGACTACCTAGGGCTCAACCGAGTCGCGTCTCAGGAGCGTTTCTGGCCTTTGCGCATGGGGCGCTGCGAGGGGCCGCCCCACAGCTACGTTTGCATGTCTTTCGGCCTGCCGAATGCGGCTGCTACTCACCAGTGCCTAATATGGAGCATTATGGAGGCTCAGTAGGCCAGGCACCATACAGGCCTGACAGATATGGAGATGGTCCTCGAGGAGCTGCTCGGACCCCCAGAGCCTCACAAGCTCAAGGCTCTGATGGCTCGTGAGGATCGGCTTCTGCACCGCGCATCGCCAGCTACTCCAACACCCGCTCTGCAATGATATCAGGTGACATCTTTTGAGTTTCATTTCAGCTGGGAGCGCCCTTAGGGCTGCATTATTCTCAAGTCGCGTGGGTCCGTCCCTGCGGCATGTATCCGTTTTGCTTATGTCTTTAGCTCACCTTGCTGGGGCGCCCCTTGGGCTGCATCATCCCCAAGCCGCTTGGGCCTGAACCAGTGGCATGTATCTTTCCTGCATCTATCTAAGACAATTCGCCTTTCATGCTTAACATGCATGTGATAATCGCCTGCTCGATTGACACCTACCTTTGGAGCCGCTCGCTCTGGCACGGCTTGTGCATGGGTCCGTCCCTGCAACGTCGACAAATCTGAGTGGTCGAGCTCTAGCCCGTGGCAGCCCCTACAAGCGCCACCTCACCAGGCCCTCGGTGCCCTCATCACCCTCTCGGGGCAACCAATGGTTGGCCGGCAATCGTAATGGCAACCCTTGCTTCTCTCGTGTTGGCTTACAGGAACTACCAGAGGAATAATGTGGAGGGCGTCGTGAGCTCTCTCTCCCTTGCCCGTGCGATCCACTCGTGCTTTAAAAGGGGGGCTCCTGAGCATCGCGACTCGGGAGCTCTTACTGGCTCTCCAGCCCTCACCCCCTGGCCTTATCCACGGCATCACGACCTGGCATACCAGCGGCGGCTGAGCTCGCTCGAGGGCTGGGACCTGAGGACGTAGAGCACGAAGAAGAATGCGGGGAAGGGGAGGAGGAGCTCGCGAAGGACCAACCCAGCTACATCCCAGTTGTCGACGCGCGAGTCCGGCACCTCGCGAAGGAACGGCTCCATGCTTTCGAGATTAGTCTCGCTCCTGAAATAGCTAATCAATGCAACACCAAACCCACACTTGATGTCGCTCTGTGACGGTGAAGTTGCCTTCCTTTCTCACCTTTCGGCGACTGCTTGAGCGCTAAACGGGACCTGCTGAGCATTGCGCCTCAGGGGCTCTTACTGGACCTCGGGCCGCTCACCTCCTAGCCTTGACCACGGCATCGCGACCTGGCATACCAGCGACGGCTAAAGCCTGCCTGGGGACCGGGACCTGTCAACGTAGAGCGCCAAGTTGTCGCGGGGTTAGAAAGGGGGAACCGAGCCGAGGCAAGACAGGCATTTTGCGCGACTTCATGATAAGGATAATATCAACAAAGATACTGCAGATGCTTTACATGCCCCCACGGGGTATTTCCTTGATTCCTTGCAGGGAACTAAAGGTGCTAATCCTAAGGAGCCCTAACTACACGCGCCTCCATGGCCAACGCCATCATCAACAGTGGGCCACAAGTGGCCGGTGCCAACCCCATCCAGATCAGTCGCGCCGGTGGCCTGACGCAGCTGCCTTGCTCCGAGTGGGGCGCAAGATCGAGGGCTCGTAGCTATCGTCGCTCGTCTCCAGAGTCACGAGAAGCTCGGGAGAGTCGCTGGTTTCCATTAGTGGCCGGTTGTCACCTCATTGTCTTGAGATGTTTTCCATAAGCCCACTACAAGCTTATTTGTTTCGTTGTTAGTTTTCCAACAACTCCGTTATAACATTCTTGGAAGGATGCTTTCCAAGTTCACTTGTGGCAAAAGTTGTCATTTTCTTCTCCGTCCCTTTATCCCAACGGTCTAACTTCTATTCTTTCGTTACGGAGGCATTTTGATGTTGTGCTCTTCACCCATCACCTCGTTTGGTGAGGATCGTCTTCTTTTCGTGCTTATCCATTTAACTGGCATGCTGTGTTATCTCTTCAAGTTCTTTTCATCTTATCAAGTTTTGCCTCTCTTTTCAACCTGAGTGCTGTCTGAAATCCTTTTTACCCCTCATGCCATTCTTTCAATAGTTCCGGAGGCAGTGTGTTGTTGGTTCCATCAAGTATCATTCCTTCTTGTCAAGTTCTTGTTCAATTCCTTCGCTTTTCAGTCAGAGTGCTGTCCGAATTCTTTCGTTCTTATTCCTTCTATATCTCATTGTAACCGGAGTGGTTTCAATATCTATCTTATCACTAAACCTCTTTGTTCTCGTCGTATCCCTTGTTCCTCTTTTCTAACGGAGTGTTTTCAACTTTGCTCATCTTCGTTGTTTTCTTTCTTTTATTTTGCTCAACATCTCAAGGTTCATGGTTTCACTCATTGGTCGAAGAAGCAACTTAATTTACCTCTTATCTTCCTCTTCCTTTTCTCTCCGGTGCTATCCTAGATCTCGGGACGAGATCCTCTCGTAGTGGTGGAGTGTTGTAACGCCCCGGATACAACTTTCCACATTCGTAACTTCAATTCTTGCCTTTTCCGGAGATGCGATATGATATTTCCTTCGTGGTTGGGTTTTTGTCGTTTGTTTTGCATTTCGTTCATGTCATGCATCTCATCTCATAGCATCATGCGCATTGCTTCTGCATGTTTTCATAAAACATGCACCCGTTCGTAGTTGCCGCGTCCCCCCTTGCTTTCGTTGACCGTTCCGAGGCCAATCGATTTTTCGCTTCCCTCTTGACCGTGACCACCTAACCTCTCTTGCCAGCTCGCAGCACCCTCGTGCGCGTGTCCGAAACTCCCCTTGACCCGACCCGTACTATCATTACCATTGCGTCCGGATCATCTCCAAACATCTATAAAATATCTGCGTTTCTCCATTGGACTCCCCTAACCCTCTATTCTCGACCATCCAATTTAATCGGAGGGTCCAAATCTACCCTAAACCCCCTTTCCCTATATATATATATAAGACCATCACCTACCAAATCATCCCAACCCTAAAATCTAGGACATCTGTCCCCGCCGCCGCCGCCGCACTCAAATCCCACCTCGAGATCCTCCCAGATCCATCTCCCTCCAAACAGCGCCTGAGGTCATGCCTCCTATTCCCTCCTCTGCTCGATCCTCCTCTTCCCTCCTCTGCTCGATCCCGAATGGATCGTGAGCATCGAGCGCCTCCCCGTCGCCTTGCCCGTCCACGCCATCGGCGACAACTTCAGCAGTCCTCGCGTCCCCGAGCACCTCTCCTCTCGTTCCCGCAGCGCCCCAGCTCCCTGCCTCCCGTGCTCGTCCCCGAGCAAGCAGCTCAGCGCCCCGCCGGCCGCCGCTGAACCAACAAATGAGCGCCGTCGCTCTCTCCCTTGTTCCTCCTCCTTCCCGTGGCTTCCTCTGCCTCTCATCCATCCTTTCCCTTCTCTGTACAGGTGCTCCCCGCGCCATGGAAGGCACCGCAGGCCTCCACGTTGAGCTCCGCCGCCCTTGGATATCCTCTTCGCGTGGAGCTACTCGAGCCCTGCCCAGAGCAGCCAAGCCGCCGGTGAGCTCCTCCGCCGCGCGCACCCCCTCCTCCTCTCCCTCTAGTTCTTTTCCTCCCTCTGTATCTTCTCTGAATTTTTCCCCGTCATGGCCTTGCAGTTCCCGCCGCGGCCCTGCTCCGTTCATCGCTGTCTCTGTCAGATCTGATGAGTTCCTGCGCCCCGGCCTCGCCTGGCCCCTGCCTCGACCTGCTGCCATGTCCCGCCGCGGCCTTTGCATCCTCTGCATCGAGCAGGTGCTCTCCTGCGCGCCCGCTCATTGACCGCGTCGCGCCTGGGCCAGCAGCCTCCAGGCCCAGCGCGCCCCTCCTGCAGCCTCCCCTCCAATCGGGCCAAGGCCCATGGTGAGGCCACCCCCAGCGCCCCTCCTTTTTTTTCTCCTGTTGGGCCAGCCTGCAGTTTCGGCCCGATAGTTTTTTTCCTGACCTGCGAATTTGTATAATTATTCCAGAAACTGCATATTTACAGATTACCCCTTGCTGTTCATGCATTTAATAACTCCTCAACCGTGCATCGGATTTAAATGATTCAAACATGTAAAATGCTTAGAATTTAAACTAGTTTAATATTTTTCCAATTTCATCCATGTTTAAAATGTTTAAAATGCTATTTGTTTTAATTTGCATGAATGAGATGTTAAAATGATTTATTTCATAACTAAATAACCGTAGACCGGATTTAAATGTTCTTTATATGTAAATGGGGTGGAAAAATGGCTAGTTTAACTTGGTGCACTTGCTTTTGCTGTTTAACAACTCTAAAATATGGTTTAGGCAGAACAGGAGCAAATTTGAAATATGGACATGAGGATTTTCCGGAATTGTTGTTTGTTTTTCCGGCCTCATTTAAACTTGCCTAGATAGGTAGTTTTATTATGCTTCACCTCTTGCCATGTTTAACAACATTTAATATTGTTGAGTAGCCTAAACAAGATCGAACTTAATAAATGTTGTGAAGTTTCGTCAAGATGCAACTCGTTGCATATTGAGCTCGACTTAACTTGTAGTATTGCTTGTTGCACTTTGCCATGCCATGCCATGCTATTTAAACCCGACATGCATCGTACTTGAATTGTGCATCATGCCATGATTATGCTTGTGTGTTTACTATGTTCCTTGCTTCTTTCCCGTGTTGCTTCTTAGTTCCGGTAACATTGCGTTCGTGAGGATTCGTTCGACTATGTTGGTTCATCTACTTCATGGACTCGTTCTTCTTCCTAGCGGGATTTCAGGCAAGATGACCGTCACCTTGGATCTCACTACTATCATTGCTATGCTAGTTGCTTCGTTCTATTGCTATGTTGCGCTACCTATCACTTGTTCTTCAAGCCTCCCAAATTGCCATGTTAGCCTCTAACCTTTTCACCCTTCCTAGCAAACCGTTGCTTGGCTATGTTACCGCTTTGCTCAGCCCCTCTTATAGCGTTGTTAGTTGCAGGTGAAGTTGAAGATTGCTCCATGGTGGACAGGATTATGCTGGGATATCACAATATCTCTTATTTAATTAATGCATCTATATACTTGGTAAAGGGTGGAAGGCTCGGCCTTATGCCTGGTGTTTTGTTCCACTCTTGCCACCCTAGTTTCCGTCATACGGGTGTTATGTTCCCGGATTTTGCGTTCCTTACGCGGTTGGGTGATTTATGGGACCCCCTTGACAGTTCGCTTTGAATAAATCTCCTCCAGCAAGGCCTAACCTTGGTTTTACCATTTGCCTCACCACCACCTATACCCTTCCCTTGGGTCGGCCAACCTGAGCGTCATCTTTATTTTAGCCCCCCTGGGCCAGTGCTTGTCTAAGTGCTGGTCCGAACCAGAGCCACGTGCAGCGCCACCTCGGGGAAACTTGAGGTCTGGTTTTAGTTGTACGTAGTGTTCATCCGGTGTTGCCCTGAGAACGAGATATGTACAGCTCCTATCGGGATTGTCGGTGCATCGGGCGGTCTTGCTGGTCTTGTTTTACCATTGTCGAAATGTCTTGTAAACCGGGATTCTGAGACTGATCCGGTCTTCCTGGGAGAAGGAATATCCTTCATTTATCGCGAGAGCTTATCATGGGCTAAGTTGGGACACCCCTGCAGGGTATAAACTTTCGAGAGTCATGCCCGCGGTTATGTGGCAGATGCGAATTTGTTAATGTCCGGTTGTAGATAACATGACACCAGATCCGATTTAAAACGCATTAACCGCGTGTGTAGCCATGATGGTCTCTTCTCGGCGGAGTCCGGGAAGTGAACACGGTTTCTGTGTTATGTTTGACGTAAGTAGGAGCTCAGGATCACTTCTTGATCATTACTAGTTGACGACCCTTCCTTTGCTCCTCTTCTCGCTCTTATTTGCGTATGTTAGCCACCATACTTGCTTAGCCGCTGCTGCAACCTCACCACTTTATCCCTTCCTATCCCATTAAGCTTTGCTAGTCTTGATACCCATGGTAATGGGATTGCTGAGTCCTCGTGGCTCATAGATTACTACAACAACAGTTGCAGGTACAGGTTGCGATGATCACGACGCGAGAGTGATGTTTGCTTGTTTTGGAGTTCTTCTTCTGCTTCTTCTTTGATCAGGGGATAGGTTCCAGGTCGGCAGCCTGGGCTAGCAGGGTGGATGTCCTTTGAGTTTCTGTTTGTGTTCCATCCGTAGTCGGATGTTGATCTCTTGTATGATGTATTGTTGTATTCGTGTGGCATGGTATGCCTCTTGTATGTATCGCCATCTATTATGTAATGTTGATGTAATGATATCCACCTTGCAAAAGCGTTTCAATATGCGGTTCTATCCTTGGTGGGACCTTCGAGTCTCTTTAGGATAGTATCGCATATTGGGCGTGACACATGTTTCCACCACTTATCATCTGCACACGACATGTGCTCGGCAGACTTCACGTGAAAGCCGACGTGGGTGTAGACCATGACCTACCTAAACACTCAAGTCTCTAGTCCAGGTTTATCGCCTAGTCAGGTTCCATCCGCAGGGAGTCCGGCCGAGGTTTCCACATACGGCCCCGAACGATGTGAACAGGGTTCCGAGACACCTAACGGGTGCCCGGTGTACCCGACCACGTACATACCGCATGACAGCCCACCCCACGGTCAGCGCTGTCCACGACCTCCAGTAGGCTACAAACACCAGAAACTACTTGCAACTCCTGGACAGAGAACTAGGGTGATTAAGAAGTCGAGCGGGGTCATATTTGAGGGCCCAATGCATGGTAGTAGCTGAATCATGGATCACAAACACAGAACTCAGTTCCTAAGGACGGCTTCAATGAGACAACCCACCATGTACTCCTACATGGCCTCTCACTGCTACCTTTACCAAATCGTGTTCACACACTTAGCTCACACACAGTAGGACATGTTCACACACCTCCGATTCATCCCCGATGAATCCGACCCGACTCAACTCTAAGCAGTAGCAGGCATGACAAGCAAGCATGAATGAGTAGGCACAACAGGGCTCAAACAACTCCTACTCATGCTAGTGGGTTTCATCTACTTACTATGGCAATGACATGTCATGCAGAGGATAAAGGGGTTCAGCTACCGCAGCAAGTAACAGATGAATCGTTGTTGTCCTAATGCAGTAAAATAGAGCAGGAGCGAGAGAGTAGGATTGTATCGGAATGAACAAGGGGGTTTTGCTTTCCTGGCACTTCTGAAGATAGCATTGAGTCTTCGTAAGTGTCAACGATCATAACGTTGGTACAACGTCTACCGAGGGGGGAACAACACCGGCAAACAGAGAAGAAACATGATCAATGCAATGCACAATATGATGCATGCTATGACATGGCAATATGAATGTGTTTTGGCTAATGCAAGCTAGAACAGAATGGGATGAGTCCGTTTGAACCAAAGATTCAAATGCAAACCCATTTTAATAGGTTATATTAGTGCATTAACTTGTTTCATCTAAACAGCAAGGTTAAAGTGTTCTAACATGCATGAAAACAGTACAGATGGATAGATTGGATTTTCTGATCATTTTTCATATATAACTTATTTCATTCTGAGTTACGGTTGATTTTATATGAATTTTATAAGTTTTGGTTATTTTCTGGAATTTCCTGAATAAGAACAAATCCAGAAAATAATTAACTGCGTCAGCATGACGTTGGTGTGACGTCAGCAGGTCAACAGGGGCTGGTCCGGGTCAAACCTGACCAGTGGGGTCCACAGGTCAGTGACCCAGTGCATCCCAGGGTCAATGACAGGTGGGTCCGGTCAGCAGACACGTCAGCACAGTCAACTCCGACGCGTGGGTCCCGCCGGAGTTTAAACTAACCTAACCAGAAACGAATCTGGGATTAATTAGGGCATGGGGCCCATCTGTCAGCGGCTAAGGGGTTAAATTAGAAGCGTCATTAGCCACTAATGAAGGTGCCACGTCGACAGCTAAACGCCGGTGCTAAGCACAGCACGACGGCGACGCCCGTCCGGCCAACTCCGGCGACGGGAGCTCGCGTGGCCAGGCGCGTTGGAACACCCGCAGCAGGGCGCATCGGATTGTGGTGGTGGCTGGACCTAGGGTGGTCTGTGGCGGCGGCGGCGGCAAGTTGGGCGGCGGCCGGAGTTCGGCTTAGCACGGGCGAGGCGCTGCGCTTGGCTGACGAGCGAGCTAAGCGGCGGGGCGGATTCTTGCTAGCTCCAGTAGCACTCTGGTGCCACTGGACCGAGCGGAGGTGCTCAGGAGCGAGGACCTCATCGGCCATGGCAGACGGCGGTGCGGGAGCTTGCGGGGCAACAGCTAGAGGATGCGAGGGACAACGGGGAAAGGGGAAACGGGTCAGCGGCTCACCACGGGTCGTCCGGTGCTGCTTGAGAGGCCGGGGAAGTACGGGTTCCGGCGAATCGACGACGACGACCTTCGGTGCCCGTGGAAGAAGACGATGGAGCCGATGTTGCAGGGCATCCGGGCCCGTGGGACTGGTCGTAGAGGTGAGCCGCAGCGAGGCGGAGCTCGTGGGCTAGCTAGCTAGGCGTGGGGATGTCGGTGTCCGCGGTGGTGCTCGCCGGTGTTCTCGGGTGCATACGGGGGAGAACGAGGGAGAGAGACAGAGGAGGGGGATGGGCGCGGGAAGAGTCGAGAGGGAGCCAGGGGGTTGCGTGGCGTCGTCTGGGGTCGCCCAGGGCGTCGGCAGAAGCAGGAGGTGGCCGGCGCGGGGTGGTCACGCGCCTCCATCCTTCTGGCGAGGGAGGAAGACGACAGGGAGGAGGCGGTCGTGGGCTGGGCCGGCCAGCTGCAGTGCTGGGCCGGTTGGTGGCGCCAGGTAAGTTAGGTAGGACTCTACTCTTTTTTTAATTTTTCTTCTATTTTGTTTAGTTTACTTCCTTTTGCCACTGTTTCTAAATAAAACAAATTCAAAACAGTGACAAAATTCCCCTGAACATTTTATTTAGCACAATGGAATTATACCAAAGTACATAAAATTGTTTCAGTTATGTGAACATACATTCAGTATATATTTGAATATAAGTTCAAATTCAAATACAGTATTGATTTAAATTCAAAGTCCCAAAATAATTCCTTAAAAATGTTCCTAGATTTTGGTTTGATATATAGCTCTTGCCAAAATTTCAAACATTGCAAAAGGACATCTTGGAACAAAGAATGAGATTTCTAGGGTTCTTTGCCCTTCTTTTAGTTAAGTTTTTGAGGCTTCCAAAATTCCTCAATTCAAGTTTCAGAAATTTAGACATGATGCATGGATGCAAAGCCACTATTTACAAACATTATTCTAGGGCTGTGACAACTCACCCCCACTAAACAAGGATCTCGTCCCGAGATTCAAGACGTGAGGTAAGAAGATAAAGGGGACACTATGTATCACAAACTTCATGATCCAACTGTCTTTCTCGAGGATGCTGATTCAGTGCTCCAATTGATCTTGACGTCTTTGCTTTTGAGATCTTCATCCAACACGAGGACAGAGACACTCTACAAGGATGGATCATCTTAATGATCACAAGATCAACTCACGGAATGAGATGTAGAACATCTCTTGAGCTGAGAGGAAAAACACACATCATGAAGGACGGAAGAAACAATTTGATAAGGTTTCAAAGTAGCCAGGAAAATAGTTGCCATGATACCACAACGAGACACCTTAGGGAAGGTAACTCGTAGAAATATCCCCTTAAGTGCCAAAAAGAATTACCTTTGATTTAGAGATCATTGAAACTCTTTATACCAGCCTAAGGCAAATCACAATCGATCATTTGAAGGAGTCTGAAAGAATGACATTCCCGGGCCAGAATGGATGATGTGGGTTACCTTGTTCAAGACAACACAAGGGATGATTTTTCTTATCATCGGGGATGGATGGAACCCACGGTAGGACCACTTTTGAAAATGATCCTGATCAGTAATTACTGAGAAGGGTAATCCAGAGTAGGGTGGCACGATGGCAGTGCAAGATGGGAACAAAATGCAAATGATGGGAATGATTCTAGTAACTGGGGAGGAACCCCATCAGTAGAGAGTGAATCCACTGTTTGAAAGATTATAGCATAATCGAGGAAACTAAGAGCACTATGAAATTAATGCCGACGATAAACCTAGCACTTGCGCGTTCTCTCAAGAACTTGAGCATTTCCATGTTCATCAAGGTTTTACCAATATCCGTGTTAAGGATCCTGGCAACACAACATACTCCCATGATGAATGGAGATGGACGATGCAGATGCAAAGGAGATAACACCTTCTCAGATTTCGCCTTAGCGAAGCCAAGGAAACAAAATCTGGATGATCGACCAAGAAACATTTAGCACTCCGCTTCTAATGTTCTCCTTGATGTGCTAGTGCAATCCATTTGTTGAAACGGTTTGGTATCTAGAACATCAAGTAACAGGTCGGATTTCGGAAGCTCAAGAATCCATAAGGAACAACTACGGAGGTAAATCCTGCAAAATCCTTACGGGGATGTGGCCAACATCTTCAATCAAGATACTACAATAATAGGTCTTCCGGCAGGGTGTGTTGGCAACGACATCCACTTTACCGGTTATCGCGAGACAAATATTATAGTTCTTGGGAAATGTTCCAACCATCATATCTGCCTGAGATTCAGATCTGGTTGGTGTCAGAATAATCCAGATTCATCGGGTCTGGAAAGAAAAATGAAAGTTTGCAACACAAATCGACGAGATGACGTTGCGAGATTCTCGGAGAATGAACTACGGTAGTAAGCTCCAAAACATGAGCTAGTTCTGCTACAAACATGTGAACACATTGTCCAAGACAAGCGTGACCACGTGGTAATCTTATAATAAAATACTACCAAGTTCAGGTTGGGGAACCATCATCGAGGATAACGAAGTCCTAACATAAGTCATGATTCTTAAGAAGGAACTTCTTCTCCTTGAACAAATCAATCAGTGGCTTGGTGTGCTAGGAAACACATATAGAATGGAGGCAGCCAACCTATCAAACCATAGAGTACTTTGCACGTGCGTGACTAACTTGGGACGATTCTAGAGGAAGCAAAAACTAATGTTCTCGAAGCCGCGGTGGCAGCTTGCATCAAAAGCACATGAGTTAGAGAGAATCACTTCTTTCATCTGAGCATATGCTTCATGAACTAGCATGAAGAAATGCTTATAGAAGTTTCCAATACTAGCTGGATGTTCAACACGATCATGGAGGAGATAAGGATGTTGTCAATGGGCTCAACAACAATTCATCCAGGTTTCCATGAAGATGGAGTTCCATAATTATGTGAAGAAGTGATAGCATTGGTCAGACCCAAAAGATATAATGGTGTATGCTCAAGGGACCAACCACGAGTAAGACAACATTACGAATATCGTTGGTTTTGATTTGATTTGACGATATCCCACTCTCAAATCAAAGTTTTGGCATGACAAAAGGTACAACAACTGATCACAAGGACCAATTGATGAAGATATCATCTTTCTTCAACACACACACACAGAAAGATATCCCTTAACATGAACTAAGTCAGACAAGATTCTATCTTCCAACTCTCCAAGTTGTTGTTTAGCTTGACCAACTAGCTCAGGGATATCCAACACAGATTCCTGGAGAAGGAGTGATTTATAAGAAAACCAACTTGATCACGAACTCAACATAGCGTCTAGGTGACAACCCGGTAATACTTCCGAGAAGATATTCAGAACATCACGAACTGTTGGATTTCGGGTTCCGGCAGACCCTTGAGGTTGGAACACTGGGGTGCGCGTGGAGATTCAACCCTCTGCCGGCTCGCTCCTCGCCGAATCGCTAAGATCTAATTACCAAACTGAACAACACAAGAGACACAACATTTATACTGGTTCAGGCCACCATTGTGGTGTAATACCCAACTCCAGTGTGTGGTGTGGTGGATTGCCTCTTGGGCTTGATGATGAACAAAGGGAGAACAGCCTCGCAAAGGTCTGTTCTTGGCTGGTGCGACGAACTTCTAGGGGGAGTGTAGTCGCCTCTCTCTCTCTCTCTGTGTGTCTTCCTATCCTTGTTCTTTCCTCTCTGATCTCGCCCCCCTACCCAGGGGGTGGCTAGTCCTATTTATACGCAAAGACCATGGGCCTCTTCCCAAATATTGAGAGGGAAGGGCACCAACAATTGGCCATTTTGAAGGGGAATAGCGGGTACACTTATCCTGACTAAAGTTGGTCCTCGCCTATCAAAGGCTCTGGTGATGACACCGGCTTGGGCTCCACGATGACTTCCTTCCAGCCGTTGGGCTGGTCTTGGTCTCGTTGCACCGAAATGGACGCCTTTGCTTGATGCTCTCGCCTGTGCTTACTCCCTTTGCACCAAAGAGGAAAGGAGGACACTGCGCGGCCTGGCGCCCGACTGGCACCCTTGGTCATCATGGCTTGCGTCATGGGCACCTCGCGAGGTACCCTGCCTTGAACTCTCCGCCCCCTCATGACCCAGCCTGACGAGGCCGTGCCTGAGGAAGCTCCTTGTCGTCCGCCCCGCGAGGCTTGGCCCCTCGCGAGGGTCTTGAGCTTGCGTTGATGAAGATGGGTTGTGCTGGGCCTCCTTTGAGCCACGCCGCAGGCCGCAGGCAGGCAAGTCTGGGGACCTCCATTCCCAGAACGCCGACAGTAGCCCCCGGGCCCATGGCACGCCCGAACTTGGCTGAGTAGAGAGGCGAAAGGGCAAGTGCGAAGCGTCGTGGGCCCTAATAGCCTGCGGCCTTGGGCACCGCATGGCGGTTGATTGGACGTGGGCGGCACTGCTTCCCCACGACGCCGAACGGTTGGCCTTCGCCGGCTATAAGTACGGAACAGCGCGTGCCCTTCCAGTCTATCCTTCTGCTTCTCCTCCTTCTTGCTCCGTCATGCTGCAAAGGCTCCGATCCGCCGGTTATCCGCGGAAGAGAAGGGAAAGGCTCCCCAAGAGAATCCTGATCCGCTTCCCCCGAAGAAGCGCCTTGCCCTCTAGTGTCCGGGCGAGGGCACTCGCCAGGAAGCGTCAAGACCCTGGTGTGAGCGGCCGCCACCAGGTTCCCTCTTCCCTTGTACGCGCACATTGGCGGCTCTAAAGGAGTCGACGCCGAACGCCACAAGCGGCGCCGCCGCCGACGCCGGCTGGTCACGAAGGTGTGCGTCTTCCCCCCTGGAGTCCATGCAAAGGGCTCCTGCCGAGAGTTCGTGCTTCACGCCGCCACGCCTCCTAAGTCTTGGATTCGTCTCCCCTCTTTCTTCGCCTCCATCGTCCGGCAGGGGGAACCCCTGGGGCTCTGGCTGCAGCACGCGGGCTGCGGTACCCTCGCGACCGGGGTAGAGGTCGCGGTCGTTGCCCCGGGCGAGGTCTTCATTACTCGAGGCTGGGGCGAGGTCGCCCGGGTCTGCGGGATGAGGGGCGCCCTCACGATGCATCTGGAGTACGATGGTGCTTCGGTGATGTCCTTCAAGGTCTTCGACACGGAGGGTCATTGGCTGGAGTGCTGCCCCGGGAGAGGCGGTCGGGACCCTGCTGCGGCGAGACAGAGGCCGTCCGTCCGCTCCCTTGGCTGCTCCTTAGGCGACGGAGGCGCCGGAGGATCCAGCGACTCCGCCGAGCTCTTCGTGACGCTGAAGACGAGAGACGACAGCTACGAGCCCCCGAGCCTGCGCCGTTCCCGGAGCAGGGCGGGCTCGTCAGGCCGTCGCCGCCTCTGATCTAGATGGGGTTGGCGCCGGACTGGGCGGCCCACTGTTGATGATGGCATCTGCCGCAATGCCCCCTATAGTTAGGACTCCTTAGGACTCGCGCCTTTTGTACCTGCGAGGGGCCAAGAATATACCCCACGGGGGCTTGTAAGATGTTTGTAGATCCGTCTGTCAATATGATCCTTATTATGAAGCAGTGCGAGATGCTCATTCCTTTTTAGCTTAGTTTCCTTCTTCCAGTCCTCACGAGGGCTTGATGCTCTGCGCCGACAGGTCCCAGTCCCAAGGTGGCTTCAACCGTCGCTGGTATGCCAGGTCGCGATGCCGTGGTCAAGGCCAGGAGGTGAGCGGCCCGAGGTCCGGTAAGAGCCCCTGAGTCGCGATGCTTAGGAGGTCCCCCTTAGCGCTCAAGCAGCCATCGTTTGGTGAGAAAGGAGAGCGACGTTGCTAACACGGGATTGCATTGAGTGCAGTGGTGGTGCTGCGATAACTAGTGTCTCTGTAGGGTGACTTATCTCGAGGGTCAGAAAAATGCGTCCTGGTGCGGCGCTAGCCTTGGCCGTCGCGAGGTTGCTTGGCGATGCTCCTTGGATGGACCCTGCAGGCTCATCACAGAAGGAACGAGGGTTTGTCATGACAATCGACAGTTATCCGTTAGTTGCTCTAGAGGAGCGTGAAAGGCCTCGCGAGGTGTATTGGGGTACCCGTGAGCCAGCGCGGGGCTCACGGGGCCCTACCTCAAGGCGGGTTGCGCCTGGCTCTGGGCCTTATCTTGGAGTTTGTTCCTGTAAATTTGGCCAGATGCCGGTGCTCTACGTCTTCGGGTCCCGGCTCTCGGGCTGGTCTCAGCCGTTGGTGGCATGCCAGATCGCGATGCCATGGACAAGACCAGAGGGTGAGGGCCGGAGAGCCGGTAGGAGCCCTGAGTCGCGATGCTCAGGCACCCCGCCCCCTTTAACGCGCAAGCTGGGTTAGATGACGAAACTCTACGTCCTCGGGTCCCGGCTCTCGGGCTGGTCTCAACCGTCGCTGGCATGCCAGGTCGCGATGCCATGGACAAGACCAGAGGGTGAGGGCCGGAGAGCCGGTAGGAGCCCTGAGTCGCGATGCTCAGGCACCCCCCTTTAACGCGGAAGCTGGGTTAGATGATAAAACTCTACGTCCTCGGGTCCCGGCTCTTAGGCTGGTCTCAGCCGTCGCTGGCATGCCAGGTCGCGATGCCATGGACAAGACCAGAGGGTGAGGGCCGGAGAGTCGGTAGGAGCCCTGAGTCGCGATGCTCAGGCACCCCCCTTTAACGTGCAAGATTCCAACACCCAGGAGAAAAAGGCACCAAATAACAAGCATGGTGGATCGAAAGCATAGTCCTAAGATAAACGCAAGAAGGATACATGCCGCTGGGACAGGCCCGAGCGGCTTGGGAATGATGCAGCCCAAGGGGCGCCCCCAATAAGATGAGCTAAGGACATGAAATAAAAGGGATACATGCCGCAGGGACGGACCCACGCGGCCTGGGAATAATGCAGCCCTGAAGGTGCTCCCAGCTAGAAACGAAACTTAAAAGATGTCACCTGATGATGTTGGGGACGAAGGGGTGTTGGTGTAGCAGACACGGTGGGCTGCGGGAGCCAATCCTCACGAGCCCCCAGGCCTAGGGGCCTCGGGAGGCTCCAGAGGCGCCGGCGGCTCCTCGCGTGCCATCTCCATCTCCGCCGGGGCTGTGGCACGCCTGACCTCTTGAGCCTCCAAGATGGCCCTCATGAGACGCTGGTGCGCAGCAGCCGCGTTCGGCGGGGCGTAAGGCATGCACACGTAGCTGTGGGGCGGACCCTCGCAACGTCCCGCTCACGAGGGCCAGAGGCGCTCTTGAGACGCAGCTCGATTGAGCCCTGGTATGTCGATGCAGACGCGAAGCCCACCATCCTCGCCTGGATGTGGGGCCACAGCGGGTAGGCGGCGGCTGCCTCTCATGACCCTTGACTCCTGTAACTCCTGAATGGCCTTACTGACGAACTCCTAAGGGTTTGGCCCTCCTTGCCTTGCTCCTTCTTGAGGGAAATGTGCTTCGAAGGACGCCTCCACGTGGTGCCCAAGTGCCTCCCTCGTGACCTCGGCGAGGTCGGCGGCCCTCCAGGGGAGAGCCCCCGAGCCTTGCCTGAGGAGGGCGCCGGGCGGGCTTCCCTATGCGATGGAAGGAGGCTCCTCCTGGCCAGGCGCGGGCCCTGAGGGGCCTGCCTCCTGAGGAGCTGGGCCGGTTGATGTCTTCTTCTTCTTGGGTGCGGCCTAGGAAGGCCTCCTGCTGCTGCGGTCTGGGTCTTCCAGTGATGCGGCCTGAAAGGCTCGCTACAGGGAGCACACTGCGTCTCTCTCTTCGCAGGGCACCGTGATGACCCCGCCGCTTCCTGGCATCTTGAGGACGTTGTAGACATGGTGGGTTACGGCCATGATCTTGGCCAGTGCCGGGTACCCGAGGATGGCGTTGTATGGCAGGAGAATGTGGGCGATGTCGAAGTCGATGAGCTCGGTGCGGTAGTTGTCGCATGCCCCAAAGGTGATAGGAAGGCGGACCTGCCCTATCGGGACCGTGGAGCCGTCGGTGACTGCGGAGAAGGGCTTGGTTGGCTGAAGCTGACTGTAAGGCACTTGAAGATTGTTGAATGTTTCCACGGACAAGACGTTGAGCCCTGCCCCGCCGTCGATGAGGGTCCTGGTGACTAGCACGTTGCTGATGATTGGGGAACAAAGCGTCGGGAGGACTCCTGCTGTGGCCGCGCACTTGAGCTGATCTGCTGAGCTGAACGCGATGGCGCACGCCAACCACTTTAGAGGGTGCGTGGCCTCGAGCATGGGGAGGACTGCATTCACTTCGCAGGCGAACTGCTTGAAGATGCGCTGAGAGGCTAGGGCTTGAGCTCCGCCCAGGATGCACGTGATTGCACGCGGTTCCTGGAAGCCCCCAACCCCCTCGTCCTGATGACGGTCTTCATTCCTTCTTGGCTGCAGTGGCAGTGGAGGGAGGCCTACGTTCCCTTGCGGGCGATCCTTGCGAGGCTAATCCGTCCAGCCTCCCTCGTGAGGCGGGTCCTGCCAGCGGTCCTCGCAAGGTTGGTCGCGCCACCCTTGGCGCGGGCCGCGGTCTTCCCAGCATCCTGCATACCTTCCTCCTCGTCGGCCGTAGCCCCGGTCACTACGGTCGGGACGTCTACCGACCCTTCCTTCGCGCACGGCCCAGAGCGCTTGGCATTCATTTGTGTTGTGGGTGTGGAGGTCGTGGTACACGCAGTACTGACTGCCCTTGGAGGATTCGGGCTGGTCTCTGCCCCGTTTGGTGTCTGGCTCGGCCGCGAGCACGGCAGCCCCCTTGCGCTTAACGTCCTTGGCCTTGGGCTTCTTCTCTTTGGGGTCCGCGGCAGGCAGCTCGAGGAGGGAGAGGCGCCCCTCCTCAGCCCTGGCGCACTTGGTCGCCAAGTTGAATAGCTCCAAGGAGGTGCACAGGTCTTCATGCATCGCCAGCTCCTCCTTCATCTTGACGTTGCGCACACCGTCGGAGAAGGCAGAGATGATGGCCTCCTCTGTTATCCTGCGGATCTTGAGGCGAGCATTGTTGAAGCGCTGGATGTACTTCTGCGGGTGGCCGGTCGCGAGTACCCTAAAAGTTGGCGATGAAGCGGGTGCGCATCTCGTCCCAGGAAGAGATCGTGCCTGGGGCCAGATTCAGGAGCCAGGTGTGGGCTCCGTCCTTGAGCGCCATGGGAAACCAGTTCGCCATGACCTTTTCGTCTCCGTTGGCAGCTTTGATGCCCAACTCGTAGAGTTGGAGGAACTCCGCAGGGTCAGCCGTGCCGTCGTAGCGTGGGGGCAGGTCTGGCTTGAACTTGCCGGGCCACGCGATGCCGCGCAGCTCGGAGGTGAAGGCGCAGCAGCCCGCCGTGGCCACGGGGGGCCTTGGGCGACGGAGAGCTTAGTCCTGCGGGTCCCCATGCGCCGCGGCTGGGGGCAGCGCAGGGTCTTGACGTGCTGGAGGAGGGAGCGTTCGGGCAGCTTCTCATGGGAGAGGGACTTCTTGGCAGCTCTGCTCTTGCCGTGCTGGCGCCTGGCGGAGTGGGTTCCGCCCAGGGGCCGCGCGCCTTGGGGCCAACGATGAGCGCAGGAGCTCGTTTGCCGCGATGAGCACAGCTCGGGCCTCCATGGCTGCCCGGGGCGCGCGTGACGAAGAACCGGCGGGGGTGAGCAAGGGCGTGGCAGTGCGGCCGTCCCGCCTCATGGATTGATGCTGGGACGATGCTTGCTGCTCGTTCCCCACTGGGCCGGTGGCGGCGTTGACAGCAGCTGATGGGGAACGACGAGGGCGCCCGCCGACAGGAGCCGTCTGGGCGCCATGGGAGCCGAGGGCGGCTCGGCGCTCGGCGCGAGCCCGGCGAGCGTCAAACATGGTTGTGGTGGTTGGGGAAGAACGAGACGATGGAAGGCAGATTCCGGCGCACCCCTACCTGGCATGCCAAATGTCGGATTTCGGGTTCTGGCAAACCCTTGAGGTTCGAACACTGGTGTGCGCGCGGAGATTCAACCCTCTGTCGTCTCGCTCCTCGCCGAATTGCTAAGATCTAATTACCAAACTGAACAGCACAAGAGACACAAGAATTATACTGGTTCAGGCCACCATTGTGGTGTAATACCCTTCTCCAGTGTGTGGTGTGGTGGATTGCCTCTTGGGCTTGATGATGAACAATACAAAGGGAGGACAACCTCGCGTAGGTCTGTTCTTGGCTGGTGCGACGAACTGCTAGGGGGAGTGCAGTCGCCTCTCTCTCTCTCTGTGTGTGTGTCTTCCTATCCTTTTTTCTTTCCTCTCTGGTCTCGCCCCCTACCCAGGGGGTGGCTAGTCCTATTTATAGGCAAAGTCCGTGGGCCTCTTCCCAAATATTGAGCGGGAAGGGCGCCAACAATTGGCCATTTTGAAGGGGAACAACGGGTACACTTATCCTGACTAAAGTTGGTCCTCGCCTGTCAAAGGCTCTGGTGATGACGCCGGCTTGGGCTCCATGATGACTTCCTTCCAGCCGTTGGGCTGGTCTTGATCTCGTTGCATCGAAATGGACGCCTTTGCTTGATGCTCGCGCCTGCGCTTGCTCCCTTTGCACCAAAGAGGAAAGGAGGACACTGCGCGGGCTGGCGCCCGACTGGCACCCTTGGTCGTCATGGCTTGCGTCATGGGCACCTCACGAGGTACCCTGCCTTGAACTCTCCGCCCCCTCATGAGCCAGCCTGACGAGGTCATGCCTGACGAAGCTCCTTGTCGTCCGCCCCGTGAGGCTTGGCCCCTCGCAAGGGTCTTGAGCTTGCGTTGATGAAGATGGGCTGTTCTAGGCCTCCTTTGAGCCACGCCGCAGGCCGCAGGCAGGCAAGTCTGGGGGCCCCCGTTCCCAGAACGCCGACACGAACCACCGATATGTTACTAAGATCGAGAACAATCTTGCTTTGAGCAAGACGATATGATCAAATAAGCAAGGGATTGAATAATCCTAACTCATTGATCGAAGAGTGCACCAGAAATAAGGACTAGGTAGCACGATCAATCTTAGAATGATGATTCAATAACCAAAACACTAAGAGTGAGAACATTGTCCATTTACTACCAAGCAACGAGGTTGCTAGGAGTATCGATTTCACACATCACAGTTCACTTGTCGGCATTCCGGTTACAACAACACGGGACCGAGGAATGAATAATGGTAGCTAGAAGTATCACTGCGTCGAGAATTCATGAGAAATGGTGCAATCCTCATGACAATCCTGACATAAAGGGGTTAATACTCCGAGGTAGAACAGAACCAAAAGCTAGATTGGCATTTGATTTGCAGATTACAACTGCTTTGACCCAATCCTGGATATGGATGAGGTACTGGAGTTTGTTTCTCCTAGTCATTCCAGAATAGAATGGCTCGACGGACCACAAGAATAATAGGCATCGATGAACACAGTTGCACAACTATTCATGTCTATCAATTGATAGACGAGGGTTAGAAGACAACTAAGAGGGACAACTCAAGGAACATATAACTGTCTGAGTTGTGGATGCATAGATTAGTATATCGAACCAAGTTCAACATGTTTCTTCCGGATAACCCATGCAGAGAGGTAGGACTAGCAGGGTCACGATTATGAACGGAGAATTCCTCAAGAGTACTCTGATTGTGATCTTTTGGTTCAAATAACTTCTGCCTTAATGGTTCATGGTATTTGGAAGAAGGAAATACCACGAACCTCGAGGACTATAACAAGGTTACTAATAACCTAAAGGAACTAGCAAACACTATCAACATGAAGTAAGTAGGGTGAATCTCGGGTTCAAGAACCCAGGAGTAGAATACCAACTACTAAGTGGAATCACGGGATGCTTTCGAGAATGATGGACGGAATCATCACACTGGGAACACATAACATGGCTAGATTACTAGTGATCCTCTAAGACACCTACGGTCATAATAATAACTCTAACATATATATCGAGGCAATAAAGCACCTCAACTCAGCAATTAGTGTGATTAACCTGGCCAGAAAGGACATCGAAACGGAGGGCAAGAATTTTGCAATTGCATTAGATTGTTTAGAAACCTGGGATGACTCGGATAGCATAACGGCTGTAAATGCTCAAAAAATTTGAGACATGCTACAAAAATGGTGGCATAACCACTCAGAAGCACAGTATAAAGGTTTCAAGATCAACAGTTAACATACGGAAGTAGTAAAAACTGAACTGAGATTTGAAACTATCAATTCTATAAGTCTATGGATTAGTAACATGTCATCCTAATAGATAGATGAGAAGCCTAGTTCTTAAACCCCGTAGAAGAGAAGAGGATGACCCAGATCAGAAGTCCATGAGGTATAAGGAGTAAAAGAGCCTTACCTTCCATCCCACAATCAATTCCCCTACATATAACTAAAGCATTTCTAGACTCAACTTCGACCAGTTTGGCTTGGTAATCCTACAGGCAGTCAGGCTCTGATACCAAAGCTGTCAAGACCCCGACTCAATGCCACATCGATCTAGCATGTAACACCTCATATCACTTTGCGGCCTCACGCACGGTATCCCCACGGGTGTCACCTTACCTTTGCCCCGGACCGTTTGCACCTTTTGGCACACGTATATGATAGTGTCGTTAGCATCCATATGATAAGGAGCCCGGGCTGACATGGCTAGTCGTAAACCCAAAGTGGCACAAACTTACAGGGACATGCATCCATGACCCAGCATCAAACGTGTCGGTCATCAGCAAGTGAATCCAGGCTGTAGCACTGGGCTAGCAGGACTCCGGTGAACCGGGCTGTAGCGGGCTAATAGGACTCCGGTATTCATCGCGTGACATTTCCCCGAAGGGACAGACACAGGAACAAAGAAGGACACATGCCGGCCAGCCTAAGTGTTCCAGAGCAGTAGCAAGCTACCATGGCTCAGTGGAAGCACTAGGAGACATTGCCCGGTAAGAGAGGCTACTAAGGATAAACAACTAGATAGTCAGATCCCACACATGCCAAGTATTTCAATAACATACACACAATATGCTCGATATGTGCAAATACAACATGGCATCACAACATGACTCTACAACTCAAGTATTTTATTCAATAGGCTCCGAGGAGCGAGATATTGCAAACATGGGTCTCATGACCCAACATTCAGAGCACACAAGTCAAGCACAAGCGGAAGCTTAGCATGTCTGAGTACATACATCTACAAATGAAAAAGGCTTAGAAGCCTGACTATCCACCAGATCCTGCCGAGGGCACAAGATCTTAGCTGAGGTAACAAGCTAAACATCAAAGTCCACACGGAACTACTAACGAGACTGACGTCTCTCTACAAAAACATAAAATAGGCAAACATGAGTACAAATGTACCCAGCAAGACTTACATCACAACTATCTACTTATGCATCATTATCAACAAAGGGATGGTGGGGTTTAACTGCAGCAAGCCAGCTTTGACTCGGTGGCTATCCTGAACTACTACTACAAGTAACTCTTTGAGGTGGCGCACACGAGTCCACATATTCACCATATCAATACACCACTGTGGATCCGCTCCCGTCTCCCTACGAGAACGCCATCCATAGCACTCACCCTTATCTTGCGCATTTTAGAGTATCCACTTTCACTTGTCTATGAACTGTTATAGGTAACCCAGAAGTCCTTTAACGCGAACACGGCTATTGGAATAGATGATGTTAACCCTGCAGGGGTGTACTTCTTCATACATGTTTCGACCACTTAGCGTCTGCACACGACATGTGCTCGGCAGACTTCAAGCGAAAGCCGACGTGGGTTTAGACCACAACCTACCTAAACACTCAAGTCCCTAGTCCAGGTTTATCGCCTATTCAGGTTCCATCCACAGGGAGTCCGGCCGATGTTTCCACATATGGCCCCGAACGATGTGAACACGGTTCCGAGACACCTAACGGGTGCCCGGTGTACCCGGCCACGTACCTACCACATCACAGCCCACCCCACGGTCAGTGCTGTCCACGGCCTCCAGTAGGCTACAAACACCAGAAACTACTTGCAACTGCTGGACAGAGAACTAGGGTGATTAAGAAGTCGAGCGGGGTCATATTTGAGGGCACAATGCATGGTAGTAGCTGAATCATGGATCACAAACACAGAACTCAATTCCTAAGGACGTCTTAAATGAGATAACCCACCATGTACTCCTACATGGCCTCTCACTGCTACCTTTACCAAATCGTGTTCACACACTTAGCTCACACACAGTAGGACATGTTCACACACCTCCGATTCATCCCCGATGAATCAGACCTGACTCAACTCTGAGCAGTAGCAGGCATGATAAGCAAGCATGAATGAGTAGGCACAACAGGGCTCAAACAACTCCTACTCATGCTAGTGGGTTTCATCTATTTACTGTGGCAATGACAGGTCATGTAGAGGATAAAGGGTTCAGCTACCGCAGCAAGTAACAGATGAATCGTTGTTGTCCTAATGCAGTAAAATAGAGCAGTAGCGAGAGAGTAGGATTGTATCGGAATGAACAAGGGGGTTTTGCTTGCCTGGCACTTCTGAAGATAGCATTGAGTCTTCGTAAGTGTCAACGATCATGACGTTGGTACAACATCTACCGAGGGGGGAACAACACCGGCAAACAGAGAAGAAACACGATCAATGCAATGCACAATATGATGCATGCTATGACATGGCAATATGAATGTGTTTTGGCTAATGCAAGCTAGAACAGATTGGGATGAGTCCATTTGAACCAAAGATTCAAATGCAAACCCATTTTAATAGGTTATATTAGTGCATTAACTTGTTTCATCTAAACAGCAAGGTTAAAGTGTTCTAACATGCATGAAAATAGTACAGATGGATAGATTGGATTTTCTGATCATTTTTCATATATAACTTATTTCATTCTGAGTTACGGTTGATTTTATATAAATTTTATAAGTTTTGGTTATTTTCTGGAATTTCCTGAATAAGAACAAATCCAGAAAATAATTAACTGCGTCAGCATGACGTTGGTGTGACGTCAGCAGGTCAACAGGGGCTGGTCCGCGTCAAACCTGACCAGTGGGGTCCACAGGTCAGTGACCCAGTGCATCACAGGGTCAATGACAGGTGGGTCCGGTCAGCAGACACGTCAGCACAGTCAACTCCGACGTGTGGGTCCCGCCGGGGTTTAAACTAACCTAACCAGAAACGAAACTGGGATTAATTAGGGCGTGGGGCCCATCTACAGCGTCTATGGGGTTAAATTAGCAGCGTCTCATTAGCCACTAATGATGGCGCCACGTCGGCGGTTAAACGCCGGTGCTAAGCACAGCACGACGGCGACGCCCGTCCGGCCAACTCCGGCGACGCGAGCTCGCGTGGCCGGGTGCGTTGGAACGCCCGCAGCAGGGCGCATCCGATGGTGGTGGTGGCTGGACCTGGGGTGGTCTATGGCGGCGACAGCGGAAAGTTGGGCGGCGGCCGGAGTTCGGCTTAGCACGGGCGAGGCGCTGCGCTTGGCTGAAGAGCGAGCTAAGCGGCGGGGCGGATCCCTGGGAGCTCCAGGAGCACTCTGGTGCCACTTGACCAAGAGGAGGTGCTCAGGAGTGAGGACCTCATCGGCCATGGCGGACGGCGGCGCGGGAGCTTGCGGGGCAGCAGCTAGAGGACACGAGGGCCAATGGGGAAAGGGGAAAACGGGTCAGCGGCTCACCACGGGTCGTCCGGTGCTGCTTGAGAGGCCGGGGAAGTACGGGTTCCGACGAATCGACGACGACGACCTTCGGTGCCCGTGGAAGAAGAAGACGATGGAGCTGACGTTGCAGGGCGTCCGGGCTCGTGGGACTGGTCGTAGAGGTGAGCTGCAGCGAGGCGGAGCTCGTGGGCTAGCTAGCTGGGCGTGGGGATGTCGGTGTCCGTGGTGGTGCTCGTCGGCGTTCTCGGGTGCATACGGGGGAGAACGAGGGAGAGAAACGGAGGAGGGGGATGGGCGTGGGAAGCATCGAGAGGGAGCCAGGGGTTGCGTGGCGTCGTCTGGGGTCACCCAGGGCATCGGCAGAAGCAGGAGGTGGCCGGCGCGGGGCGGTCACGCGCCTCCGTCCTTCTGGCGAGGGAGGAAGACGACGGGGAGGAGGCGGTCGTGGGCTGGGCCGGCCAGCTGCAGTGCTGGGCCGGTTGGTGGTGCCAGGTAAGTTAGATAGGCCTCTGGTCTTTTTTTAATTTTTCTTCTGTTTTGTTTAGTTTACTTCCTTTTGCCACCGTTTCTAAATAAAACAAATTCAAAAACAGTGACAAAATTCCCCTGAACATTTTATTTAGCACAATGGAATTATACCAAAGCACATAAAATTGTTTCAGTTATGTGAACATACATTCAGTATATATTTGAATATAAGTTCAAATTCAAATATAGTATTGATTTAAATTCAAAGTCCCAAAATAATTCCTTAAAAATGTTCCTACATTTTGGTTTGATATATAGCTCTTGCAAAATTTCTCAAACATTGCAAAAGGACATCTTGGAACAAAGAATGAGATTTCTAGGGTTCTTTGCCCTTCTTTTAGTTAAGTTTTTGAGGCTTTCAAAATTCCTCAATTCAAGTTTCAGAAATTTAGACATGATGCATGGATCCAAAGCCACTATTTACACACATTATTCTAGGGCTGTGACACATGGTGGAAATTTGAGCTTCCGGTATCTTTCTTTTATTTGTTATAATATCCTTCATGTATTTAGCATAATGATTTACTTTAAGCATATCAGTTAAGCTCATACATAAGAAGATAGGTCTAATCATTTCAGCAAAGTGCTCAAAATCCTCATATCCTTTTTCTTGGATGGTTTAGGAGGAAAAGGCATGGGTTTCTGAACCCATGGTTCTCTTTCTTTACCGTGCTTCCTAGCAACAAAGTCTCTCTTATCATAACGTTGATTCTTTGATTGTGGGTTATCAAGATCAACAGCAGGTTCAGTCTCTACATCGTTATTATTGCTAGGTTGAGCATTAACATGAACATTATCATTAACATTATCAATAGGTCCATGTTCATCACCAGATTGTGTTTCAACATCAAAAATAAAATATCATTGGGATTCTCAGGTGTGTCTACAACAGGTTCACTAGAAGCATGCGAAGTCCTATCATTTTTCTTTTTCTTCTTTTTAGAAGGACTTGGTGCATCTATATTATTTCTCTGAGAATCTTGCTCAATTCTCTTAGGGTGTCCTTCAGGATAAAAAGCTTCCTGAGTCATTTTACCAGTTCTAGTAGCCACTCTAATAGCAAAATCATGTTTATTATTTAATTCATCGAGCAAATCACTTTGAGCTTTAAGTACTTGTTCTTCTTGAGTGGTAACCATAGAAGCATATTTACGAATGAGTTTAAGTTCACCATTAGCCATATAATCACTCAAGCGTCCAATCATGTAAGAATTACTCTTTAATTCTCTACCAACATAAGCATTGAAATTTTCTTGTCTAGCCATAAATTCATCTAATTCATCCAAACATTGGCTAGGAAACTTAGTAGACGGGATTTCAACTTTATCATATCTATAGAGAGAATTTACCTTTACTACCTATGTCGGGTTATCAAGGCCATGTGTTTCTTCAATAGGTGGTATATTAAGACTGTGTATTTCTTCAACCGGAGGTAAATTCTTAACATCTTTAGCTTTAATACATTTTTCTTTCATAGATTTCTTTGCCTCTTGCATATCTTCAGGACTAAGAAATAGAACTCCCCTGTTCTTCCGAGTTGGTTTAGGAGTTGGCTCAGGAATTGGCTCAGGAGTTGGTTCAGGAAGTGTCCAATTATTTTCATTAGTCAACATATTATTCAATAGCAATTCAGCTTGATCGACAGTTCTTTCCCTGAAAACACAACCAGCACAACTATCCAAGTGGTCCTTGGAAGCATCGGTTAGTCCATTATAAAAGATATCAAGTATTTCATTTTTCTTAAGAGGATGATCAGGCAAAGCATTAAGTAATCGGAGAAGCCTCCCCCGAGCTTGTGGGAGACTCTCTTCTTCAATTTACACAAAAGTAAATATTTCCCTCAAGGCAGCTTGCTTCTAATGTGCATGAAAATATTTAGCAGAGAAGTAATAAATCATATCCTGGGGACTACGCACACAACCAGGATCAAGAGAATTAAACCAAGTTTTAGCATCACGCTTTAATGAGAACGGAAATATCTTAAGGATATAATACTAGCGAGATTTCTCATCATTAGTGAACAGGGTGGCTATAACATTTAACTTAGTAAGATGTGCCACAAAAGTTTCAGATTCATAACCATAGAAAGGATCAGATTCAACCAAACTAATTATCCCAGGATCGATAGAGAATTCATAATCCTTATCAGTAACAAAGATAGGTGAAGTAGCAAAAGCAGGGTCATATTTCATTCTAGCATTCAGAGTTTTCTGTTTCAGTTTAGCTAATAACTTCTTAAGATCAGATCTATCATTGCAAGCAAGAAAATCTCTAGCAGTTTCTTTATCCATAACATAACCCTCAGGAACAACACGCAATTCATATTTAGGGGGAGAACCTTCATCATCACTATCTTCAATAATATCAGTTTCAATATTTTCATTCTCTCTAGCCCTAGCAAGTTGTTCATCAAGAAATTCACCTAATGGCACAGTAGTATCAAGCACATAAGTAGTTTCATCATAAGTATCATGCATAGTAGAAGTGGCATCATCAATAACATGTGACATATCAGAATTATTAGCAGAAGCAGGTTTAGGTGTCGCAAACTTACTCATAATAGAAGGAGAATCTAGTGCAGAGCTAGATGGCAGTTCCTTACCTCCCCTCGTAGTTGAGAGCAAAATCTTGGTTTTAGCGTCTTTCAAGTTCTTCGTAGTGATCAACAGATATAAATCCCATGTGACTCAAAGAATAGAGCTATGCTCCCCGGCAACGGCGCCAGAAAATAGTCTTGATAACCCACAAGTATAGGGGATTGCAACAGTTTTCGAGGGTAGAGTATTCAACCCAAATGTTAGGCCCCCGACTCAATGCCACATCGATCTAGCATGTAACACCTCATATCACTTTGCGGCCTCACGCACGGTATTCCCACGGGTGTCGCCTTACCTTTGCCCGGGACCGTTTGCGCCTTTTGGCACACGTATATGACAGTGTCGCTAGCATCCATATGATAAGGAGCCCGGGCTGACATGGCTAGTCGTAAACCCAAAGCGGCACAGACTTACAGGGACAGGCATCCATGACCCAGCATCGAACGTGTCGGTCATCAGCGAGTGAATCCAGGCTGTAGCACTGGGCTAGCAGGACTCCGGTGAACCGGGCTGTAGCGGGCTAACAGGACTCCGGTATTCACCGCGTGACATTTCCCCGAAGGGACAGACACAGGAACGAAGAAGGACACGTGCCGGCCAGCCTAAGCGTTCCGGAGCAGTAGCAAGCTACCATGGCTCAGTGGAAACACTAGGAGACATTTCCCGGTAAGAGAGGCTACTAAAGATAAACAACTAGATGGTCAGATCCCACACATACCAAGCATTTCAATAACATACACACAATATGCTCGATATGTGCAATACAACATGGCATCACAAAATGACTCTACGACTCAAGTAGTTTATTCAATAGGCTCCGAGGAGCGAGATATTACAAACATGGGTCTCATGACCCAACATTCAGAGCATACAAATCAAAGCGCAAGCGGAAGCTATCATGTCTGAGTACAGACATCTATAAATGAAAAAGGTTGAGAAGCCTGACTATCTATCAGATCCTGCCGAGGCACAAGATCGTAGCTGAGGTAACAAGCTAAACGTCGAAGACCACGCGAACTACTAGTGAGACCGAAGTCTCTCTGCAAAACATAAAATAGGCAAACGTGAGTACAAATGTACCCAGCAAGACTTACATCAGAACTAACTACATATGCATCATTATCAACAAAGGGATGGTGGGGTTTAACTGCAGCAAGCCAGCTTTGACTCGGTGGCTATCCTAAACTACGACTGCAATGTAACTCTTTTGAGGTGGCGCACACGAGTCCACATATTCACCATATCAATACACCACTATGGATCCGCTCCCGTCTCCCTACGAGAACGCCATCCATAGCACTCACGCTTATCTTGCGTATTTTAGAGTATCCACTTTCACTTGTCTATGAACTGATATAAGCAACCCAGAAGTCCTTTTCCGCGGACACGGCTATTCGAATAGATCATATTAACCCTGCAGGGGTGTACTTCTTCACACACGCTCTCACCACTTACCGCCGTTTACACGACATGTACTCGGCAACCTTCAAGCGGAAGCCCAACGTGGGTGTCGGCCACGGCCTGCCTAAACACTCAAGTCTCTAGTCCAGGTTTATCGCCTATTCGGGTTCCATCCATGAGGAGATCCGGCCGGAGTTTCGCTCACAGCCCCAAACGATGTGAACAGGGTTCCGTGACACCAAACGGGCGCCCGGTTTACCCGGCCACGTGCCTACCGCATCACAGCCCACCCCTACGGTCAGCGCTGTCCACGGCCTCCAGCATACTACAAACACCAGAAACTACTTGCAACTCCTGGACAGAGGACAAGGGTGATCAAGAAGCCGAGAGGGTCCATTGGTTTCGGGCCCAATGCGTGGTAGTAGCTGAATCATGGATCACAAACACAGAACTCAGTTCCTGAGGACGGCTGCAATGAGACAACCCACCATGTACTCCTACATGGCCTCTCACCGCTACCTTTACCAAATCGTGTTCACACACTTAGCTCTCACACAGTAGGACATGTTCACACGCCTCTGATTCATCCCCGATGAATCAGACCTGACTCAACTCTAAGCAGTAGCAGGCATGACAAACAAGCATGAATGAGTAGGCACATCAGGGCTCAAACAACTCCTACTCATGCTAGTGGGTTTCATCTAATTACTGTGGAATGACAGGTCATGCAGAGGATAAAGGGGTTCAGCTACCGCAGCAAGTAACAGAAAATCGGTGTTGTCCTAATGCATTAAAAGAGAGCAGGAGCGAGAGAGTAGGATTGTATCGGAATGAACAAGGGGGTTTTGCTTGCCTGGCACTTCTGAAGATAACATTGAGTCTTCATCAGTGTCAACGATCACATCATCGGTATCACGTCTATCGAGAGGGAACAAATACCGGCAACACAGAAGGGAACACAATTAATGCAATGCACAATATGATGCATGCTATGACATGGCAATATGAATGTGTTTTGGGCTAATGCAACTAGCAACAGATTAAATGAAGTTGGTTTGAATATAAAATTCAAATTCAAACTCCATATGTGATTATTTAAATGCCCTTTATATGATTTGTGCTAAACAGCACCTATAAGTTGTTCTAACATGCATGAAAATGGTACAGATGGATTCCTTGAATTTTTCTGATAATTTTTCATATATAATTTATTTAATTTGGAGTTACGGTTAATTTTCTATGAATTATTAAAGTTTTAGGCATTTTCTGGAATTTTCTGATTATTTAGAATTAAAATAATTCCAGAAAATGAATTATGGCGTCAGCATGACATCACCTTGACGTCAGCAGGTCAACAGGGCGCCCCAGGTCAAACCTGACCTGTGGGACCCATATGTCAGCGTCACAGGTTAACAGGGGGGTTTATTTAGTTTAATTAAAAAGGTTAGGGGGGGTCGGGCCCACTGGTCAGCGTCAGGGGGGGGGGGGTTATTTTAGTTTAATTAAGGATTAGGACAAAAGGGCCCACATGTCATTGTCCGCAGGGGGGTTATTTAATTAAATTAAACTAACTAATTAACAGGGGGCTGGCCCCACCTGTCATCGACCCAGGGGGGGTTACGCCGTGGTCAAGTGGTCAACCCCACCGGCGGCTTGACGCCGGCGAGGCCAGCCGCGGTGGCGAGCCTCGGGTTTTGCCCACAGGGCTCAGTTTGGCGCGCGGAGCACAGCTTCGGGATGCGGACGCTCGTCCGCATCCAACTGTGGTGGTGGCGCGGCCGGGGAGTGGCCGGAGTGGTGCCGGCGACGAGCTCGGCGGCGGCCGAAGCTCGGGTGCAAGTGGGGATGGGGCTGCGGTGCGCAAACGAGCGCGGCGAGGTTTCACGGAGGCTCTACGCGATGCGGGGAGCGCGTTGGGCGCATGCCCGGGACCAAATGGTCACCGGAGCTACGCCGACGTTGAGCTCAGGCGGCGGCGCGTTTCGGCCATAAAGGGGGCGACGGCTACGGCGATCAAATGAAGCGGGGAAGAGGGGGAAAGGGTGGAGGAGCTCACAGCGATCACGAAGAGGGGCTCGGCTTGCTCGGGGACGGCCGGAGTTCCACGAATTTGGGCGACGGCGACCGGCGGGTCTGAGGTAGGAGATGAGCTCGGGGAGGATGTTCGGGGCTTCTGGAGGGGCGTGGCTCGGTGGAAGAGGAGGAGGGGGTCGAGGCGAAGCTCGAGGGCGTGTCGGAGAGGCTGCGGGATGGCTGCGGCCGCGGTAGCGGCGTCGGCGGCGACGAGCTCCGCTCGGTCGCGGGAGGGAGAGGGAGCAGAGGAGAGGATGGGGACGAGAGAGTGAGCGACGGGTTCCAGGAGGGGTGCGTGGCGTCGCTAGAGAGGCCGGGGGGGAAGCAGGAGGTGGCCGGAAGCAGGAGGTGGCCGGGGCGCGTGGCCGCGCGCGCCGGGCGCGTGCCCGTCCTCCTGGCAGAGGAGGAAGGCGACAGGGGAGGCGCTGGTGGGCTGGGCCGGCCAGGGGGGGGGAGCTGGGCCGGCTCGTGGCGCCAGGTAAGCTGGGCTTCTCTCTCTCTTTTTTTCTATTTACTGTTCTGTTTTATTTTTTTCTATTTCTGCAATTTGTTTTTGATTTGTTTTAATATCAAATCATTTTTTAAAATCCTGGAAATAATTATGGGTGCTTTCTGAATTATTCCAGTGACCCTTATCAATTTCCAACATTTATTTGAGCATTTAAATTATTTATAATATTTAAATGCCCAAAGTCAAATACAATATGATTTAATTCAGTGACCAAATATGCCCTGCAAAAATATAAACCATTTTTGGTAGATGCTTCCACCTCAAACCAGAAATGTTGAACATTTTTAGAGGACATTTTGAGTTCAATGAAAAGGGTTTTATTTTGACCCTAGTTGAATTCATTTGGTGTTAGGGCTTAGTCCATCCCCATCTCAGGTTTAATGAAATTTAAACATGATGTAACACCCTAATGCATGCACTAGACATTGTCAGAACTAGGGATGTGACAACTCACCCCCACTAAACAAGAATCTCGTCTCGAGATTCAAGCGTAGGGTAAGGTGAAGGGGTAACGCAGACTAGTATAATCTTCACGATCCAGGGTGCACTTCAATTGAACGTTGATTCATTCACCATCATTGTCTTGATGTCTTGTTTTGAGAAATCCTGCCAACATGACATGGAGGGAAGAAGGAGACTTTAGAAGGGTCGATCTTCTTGAAGATCGAACAACTCACGGAATGAGACATAACAATATCTCTCGAGCTGAGAGACGAAGCACACCTCTAGAGGGATGGAGTGGAACAGATGACGAAGGTTCGCTAGGTAGACAACAATTTCATACCTAAGAAGGTGGCAAACGATTGTCAACGTAGCGAGGAGTTGAGTTGCCATGATACCACGACGAAACATCCTGAAGGAGGGTGATTCGTAGATTATCCCCTTAAGTGGCAAAAAGAATTACTTTTGATTCAGAGATCATTGAAACTCTTCATACCAGCATAAGGCAATTCACAACGATCGTTTGGAGGGAGTCGGTAGAATGGCATACTCGGACTTGGATGATGTGGATTACCTTGTTGAAGACAACGTAACGGATGAATTTGCTTATCACCGGAAATGGAAGGGACCCATGGTAGAATGGCACAATGGCGGTGCAAGCTGGGAACAAAATGCAAATGCTGGGAATGATTCTAGTAACTGGGAAAGAACTCAACACTAGAGAGTTAATTCATTGTTTGAATAGGTCATAGCATTGTCGAGGGAACTGAGTGCAAACCCAGTTAGTGCCGATGATAACACGTAGCGGTTGTGCGTGCTCTCAAGAACTTGAGCATTTCCACAATCATCAAGGTTTTATCAACAACCGTGTCTAAGATCCTGGCAACACAACTTGCTACCATGATGAATGGTGATGGATGATGCAGATGCAAAGGAAGATAACACTTCTCAGATTTCATCTTAGCGAGGCCAAGGAAACAAAAATCTGGATGATCGACCGAGAGACATTTAGCACTCCGCTTCTAATGTTCTCCTTGATGTGCTAGTATAACCCATTCATAGATATGGTTTGATATCTAAAACATCAAGTAAAGGTCGGACTTCGGGAACACAAAAATCCGTAGGGGCAACTAGGGAGTAAATCCTACGAAATCCCTATGGGGAGGTGGCCAACTTCCTCAAACAAGATACTATAATAATAGGTCTACCGGATGGGTGTGTTGGCCACGACATCCACCTTACCGGTTATCGAGGGACCAATATTATAGTTCTTAGGGAAATGTTCCAACCATCATATCTGCCTGAGACTCAGATCTGATTGGTGTTAGGATATTCCAGGCTCATCGAGTCTTAGGAAGAAAAATGAAAGTTTGCAACACAAATCGACGAGATGACGTTGCGGGACTCTCGGGAGATGAACTACGATAGCAAGCTCCAAAACATGAGCTGGTTCTGCTACAAACATGTGAACACGTTGTCCCAGACAAGCATGACCACGTGGTAGTCTTATAATAAAACACTACCGAGTTCAGGAGGGGGAACCATCAACGAGGATATCGAAGTTCTTTCATAAGTCCGGATTAGCTCTTATGAAGATACTCCTTCTCCTTGAACAAATCAATTAGTGGCTTGGGTGCTAGGATGCACATATGGAATGAAGATGATCAGTCTATCAAACCACAGAATACTTCGCACGTGCATAACTGACTTGGAATGGTTCCAGAGGAGGTAAAAACATGCTTCCTCGAATTCACGACGGCAACTTACATCAAAATGCACGTGAATCAAAGGAAGTCACTCCTTTCATCAAACAAGTACTTCATGAGCTAGCATGAAGAAAATGCTTTCAAAAGTTTCCAACACTAACTTAATGTTCAACAACATCATGGAGGAGATAAGGATGTTGTCAATGGGCTCAACAGCAACTCATCGGAATTTCCATATCACTGAACTTCCACCATCATGTGAACACGGTGATAGCATTGGTCAGACCCAAAAGATATAATGGGGTATGCTCGAGGGATCAACCACGAGTAAGACAACATTACGAACATCGTTGGTTCTGACTTGATTTGACGATAGCCCACACTCAAATCAAAGGATTGATAAGACAATAGGTCCAGCAACTGATCACAGGGACCAATCGATGAAGATATCATCTTTCTTCAACACACACTACACAAGAATATCCCTTTGGAACGAACTAAGTCAGGCAAGCTTTTATCTTCCAACCCTCCAAGTTGTCGTTTAGCTTAACCAACTAGCTCGGGGATATCTAACACCGATTCTTGGAGAGAAGGTGGCTCACAAGAAACCAACTTGATCACGGGCTCAACATAGCGGTCAGGTGACAACCTGGTAATACTTCTGAGAAGATATTCAGAAAATCACGAGCCACCGGTATGTTACTAAGCTCGAGAACAATCTTGCTTTTCAGGGCAAGACGATATGATCAATAGAGCAAGAATTTGAAATAATCCTAACTCATCGATCGAGGAGTGAACCAGGAGAATGGACTAGGTAGCACGATCAATCTTAGAATGATGATTCAATAACCAACACACTAAGAATAAAATTATTGTCTTTTAACTACCCAGCAACGAGGTTGCTAGGCGTATTGATTTCACACATCACAATTCATTTGTCGGTATTCCGGTTGCATCAACACGAGGGCCGAGGAATGAACAGTGATGGCAAGAAGTATCACTGTACCAAGAGTTCATGGGATGGTGTGCAATTCCTATAACAATCTCGATATAGAATATGTAATACTCCAAGGTAGAGCAGAACCAAAAGCTGGATTGGCATTTGATCTGCGGAATACAACTACTTTGACCCAATCCTAGATATGGAAGAGGTACTGGAGTTTGTTTCTCCTAGTCGTTCTGCGATAGAATGGCTTGACGGACCACAAGAGTAATAGGCATCGATAAACGAACGCACGCATACTCTTGACTATCAATTGATAGACGAGGGTCAGAATGCAACTAAAGAGAGACAACTCAAAGGAACTTATGATTTTCTGAGTTGTGGATGCATGGTTTAGCATGTCGAACGAATTCCACATGTTTCTTCCGGATAACCCATGCAGAAAAGTAGAACTGGCAGAGTTACAATGTAGAATCGAGAACCCATCGAGAGCACTCTGATTGTGATCTTTCGATCAGCGAGGAACATCTGCCACAAGCGGTTCATAGTATTTGGAAGAAAGGAATACCACGAACATCGAGGACTATCGCAAAGGTTACTAATATCCTAAAGGAACTAGCAAACACTATCAACATGAAAAAGTAGGGTGGATCTCGGGTTCAAAAACCCAGGAACAGAATGCCTACTAACTAATAACATCACGGGATGCTTTCGAGAATAAAAGCCAGAATCATCACACTGGGATCACAAAACATTGCTAGATTACTAGGTGACTCCCTAAACACCTAGGGCCATAATAGTAACTCCAACATAAAGTCAAGGCAATAGAATACCTCAACTCAACAATTAGTGTGATTGATCTGACCAAAGGCACATCGGAAACAGGAGGAAGGGATCTGCAAATGCATCAGACTGTTTGGAAACCTGGGATGACTCGGACAGCATAACGGCTGTAAATGCTCAGAAAAGATTTGAGACATTCACAAAAATGGTGGCATAACCACTCAGAAGCACAATATCAAGGTTTCGAGATCAACAATTAACATACGGGAGTAGTAGGAACTGAACTGAGACTTAAGTCCAACAATCTTATAAGTCTACGGATTAGTAACACGTGATCCTGATAGAAAGAAGAGATAGCCTAGTTCTTAATCCCCGTAGTAAAGATAAGATGACTCAGATCAGAAGGGCATGAGGTATAAGGAGTAAAAAGAGCCTTACGTTCCATCCCACAATCAATTCCCTTATATAACTAAAGAATTTCTAGACTCAACTTCGACCAGTTTGGCTTGGTAATCCTACAGGCAGTCAAGCTCTGATACCAACGCTGTCAGGACCCCGACTCAATGCCACATCGATCTAGCATGTAACACCTCATATCACTTTGCGGCCTCACGCACGGTATTCCCACGGGTGTCGCCTTACCTTTGCCCGGGACCGTTTGCGCCTTTTGGCACACGTATATGACAGTGTCGCTAGCATCCATATGATAAGGAGCCCGGGCTGACATGGCTAGTCGTAAACCCAAAGTGGCACAGACTTACAGGGACAGGCATCCATGACCCAGCATCGAACGTGTCGGTCATCAGCAAGTGGATCCAGGCTGTAGCACTGGGCTAGCAGGACTCCGGTGAACCGGGCTGTAGCGGGCTAACAGGACTCCGGTATTCACGCGTGACATTTCCCCGAAGGGACAGACACAGGAACGAAGAAGGACACATGCCGGCCAGCCTAAGCGTTCCGGAGCAGTAGCAAGCTACCATGGCTCAGTGGAAACACTAGGAGACATTTCCCGGTAAGAGAGGCTACTAAAGATAAACAACTAGATGGTCAGATCCCACACATACCAAGCATTTCAATAACATACACACAATATGCTCGATATGTGCAATACAACATGGCATCACAAAATGACTCTACGACTCAAGTAGTTTATTCAATAGGCTCCGAGGAGCGAGATATTACAAACATGGGTCTCATGACCCAACACTCAGAGCATACAAGTCAAAGCACAAGCGGAAGCTATCATGTCTGAGTACAGACAACTATAAATGAAAAAGGCTGAGAAGCCTGACTATCTATCAGATCCTGCCGAGGCACAAGATCGTAGCTGAGGTAACAAGCTAAACGTCGAAGACCACGCGAACTACTAGTGAGACCGAAGTCTCTCTGCAAAACATAAAATAGGCAAACGTGAGTACAAATGTACCCAGCAAGACTTACATCAGAACTAACTACATATGCATCATTATCAACAAAGGGATGGTGGGGTTTAACTGCAGCAAGCCAGCTTTGACTCGGTGGCTATCCTAAACTACGACTGCAATGTAACTCTTTTGAGGTGGCGCACACGAGTCCACATATTCACCATATCAATACACCACTATGGATCCGCTCCCGTCTCCCTACGAGAACGCCATCCATAGCACTCACGCTTATCTTGCGTATTTTAGAGTATCCACTTTCACTTGTCTATGAACTGATATAAGCAACCCAGAAGTCCTTTTCCGCGGACACGGCTATTCGAATAGATCATAGTTAACCCTGCAGGGGTGTACTTCTTCACACACGCTCTCACCACTTACCGCCGTTTACACGACATGTACTCGGCAACCTTCAAGCGGAAGCCCAACGTGGGTGTCGGCCACGGCCTGCCTAAACACTCAAGTCTCTAGTCCAGGTTTATCGCCTATTCGGGTTCCATCCATGAGGAGATCCGGCCGGAGTTTCGCTCACAGCCCCAAACGATGTGAACAGGGTTCCGTGACACCAAACGGGCTGCCCGGTTTACCCGGCCACGTGCCTACCGCATCACAGCCCACCCCTACGGTCAGCGCTGTCCACGGCCTCCAGCATACTACAAACACCAGAAACTACTTGCAACTCCTGGACAGAGGACAAGGGTGATCAAGAAGCCGAGAGGGTCCATTGGTTTCGGGCCCAATGCGTGGTAGTAGCTGAATCATGGATCACAAACACAGAACTCAGTTCCTGAGGACGGCTGCAATGAGACAACCCACCATGTACTCCTACATGGCCTCTCACCGCTACCTTTACCAAATCGTGTTCACACACTTAGCTCTCACACAGTAGGACATGTTCACACGCCTCTGATTCATCCCCGATGAATCAGACCTGACTCAACTCTAAGCAGTAGCAGGCATGACAAACAAGCATGAATGAGTAGGCACATCAGGGCTCAAACAACTCCTACTCATGCTAGTGGGTTTCATCTAATTACTGTGGAATGACAGGTCATGCAGAGGATAAAGGGGTTCAGCTACCGCAGCAAGTAACAGAAAAATCGGTGTTGTCCTAATGCATTAAAAGAGAGCAGGAGCGAGAGAGTAGGATTGTATCGGAATGAACAAGGGGGTTTTGCTTGCCTGGCACTTCTGAAGATAACATTGAGTCTTCATCAGTGTCAACGATCACATCATCGGTATCACGTCTATCGAGAGGGAACAAATACCGGCAACACAGAAGGGAACACAATTAATGCAATGCACAATATGATGCATGCTATGACATGGCAATATGAATGTGTTTTGGGCTAATGCAACTAGCAACAGATTAAATGAAGTTGGTTTGAATATAAAATTCAAATTCAAACTCCATATGTGATTATTTAAATGCCCTTTATATGATTTGTGCTAAACAGCACCTATAAGTTGTTCTAACATGCATGAAAATGGTACAGATGGATTCCTTGAATTTTTCTGATAATTTTTCATATATAATTTATTTAATTTGGAGTTACGGTTAATTTACTATGAATTATTAAAGTTTTAGGCATTTTCTGGAATTTTCTGATTATTTAGAATTAAAATAATTCCAGAAAATGAATTTTGGCATCAGCATGACATCACCTTGACGTCAGCAGGTCAACAGGGCGCCCCAGGTCAAACCTGACCTGTGGGACCCATATGTCAGCGTCACAGGTTAACAGGGGGGTTTATTTAGTTTAATTAAAAAGGTTAGGGGGGGGGGGTCGGGCCCACTGGTCAGCGTCAGGGGGGGGGTTTATTTTAGTTTAATTAAGGATTAGGACAAAAGGGCCCACATGTCATTGTCCGCAGGGGGGTTATTTAATTAAATTAAACTAACTAATTAACAGGGGGCTGGCCCCACCTGTCATCGACCCAGGGGGGGTTACGCCGTGGTCAAGTGGTCAACCCCACCGGCGGCTTGACGCCGGCGAGGCCAGCCGCGGTGGCGAGCCTCGGGTTTTGCCCACAGGGCTCAGTTTGGCGCGCGGAGCACAGCTTCGGGATGCGGACGCTCGTCCGCATCCAACTGTGGTGGTGGCGCGGCCGGGGAGTGGCCGGAGTGGTGCCGGCGACGAGCTCGGCGGCGGCCGAAGCTCGGGTGCAAGTGGGGATGGGGCTGCGGTGCGCAAACGAGTGCGGCGAGGTTTCACGGAGGCTCTACGCGATGCGGGGAGCGCGTTGGGCGCATGCCCGGGACCAAATGGTCACCGGAGCTACGCCGACGTTGAGCTCAGGCGGCGGCGCGTTTCGGCCATAAAGGGGGCGACGGCTACGGCGATCAAATGAAGCGGGGAAGAGGGGGAAAGGGTGGAGGAGCTCACAGCGATCACGAAGAGGGGCTCGGCTTGCTCGGGGACGGCCGGAGTTCCACGAATTTGGGCGACGGCGACCGGCGGGTCTGAGGTAGGAGATGAGCTCGGGGAGGATGTTCGGGGCTTCTGGAGGGGTGTGGCTCGGTGGAAGAGGAGGAGGGGGTCGAGGCGAAGCTCGAGGGCGTGTCGGAGAGGCTGCGGGATGGCTGCGGCCGCGGTAGCGGCGGCGGCGGCGACGAGCTCCGCTCGGTCGCGGGAGGGAGAGGGAGCAGAGGAGAGGATGGGGACGAGAGAGTGAGCGACGGGTTCCAGGAGGGGTGCGTGGCGTCGCTAGAGAGGCCGGGGGGGAAGCAGGAGGTGGCCGGAAGCAGGAGGTGGCCGGGGCGCGTGGCCGCGCGCGCCGGGCGCGTGCCCGTCCTCCTGGCATAGGAGGAAGGCGACTGGGGAGGCGCTGGTGGGCTGGGCCGGCCAGGGGGGGGAGCTGGGCCGGCTCGTGGCGCCAGGTAAGCTGGGCTTCTCTCTCTCTTTTTTTCTATTTACTGTTCTGTTTTATTTTTTTCTATTTCTGCAATTTGTTTTTGATTTGTTTTAATATCAAATCATTTTTTAAAATCCTGGAAATAATTATGGGTGCTTTCTGAATTATTCCAGTGACCCTTATCAATTTCCAACATTTATTTGAGCATTTAAATTATTTATAATATTTAAATGCCCAAAGTCCAATACAATATGATTTAATTCAGTGACCAAATATGCCCTGCAAAAATATAAACCATTTTTGGTAGATGCTTCCACCTCAAACCAGAAATGTTGAACATTTTTAGAGGACATTTTGAGTTCAATGAAAAGGGTTTTATTTTGACCCTAGTTGAATTCATTTGGTGTTAGGGCTTAGTCCATCCCCATCTCAGGTTTAATGAAATTTAAACATGATGTAACACCCTAATGCATGCACTAGACATTGTCAGAACTAGGGATGTGACACCAAATTTATTGATTCCACACAAGGGGAGCCAAAGAATATTCTCAAGTATTAGCAGCTGAGTTGTCAATTCAACCACGTCTGGATAACTTAGTATCTGCAGCAAAGTATTTAGTAGCAAAGTAGTATGGAAGTAACGGTAACAGTAGCAAAAGTAACAGTAGCAGATTTGTAGTAATTGTAACAGTAGCAACGGTAAAGTAAACAAGCAAAGCACAATATGTGAAAAGCTCGTAGGCATTGGATCAGTGATGGATAATTATGTCGGATGTGATTCCTCATATAATAGTTATAACATAGGGTGACACAGAACTAGCTCCAGTTCATCAATGTAATGTAGGCATGTATTTCAAATATAGTCATACGTGCTTATGGAAAAGAACTTGCATGACATCTTTTGTCCTACCCTCCCGTGGTAGTGGGGTCCAAATGGAAACAAAGGGATATTAAGGCCTCCTTTTAATAGAGTACCAGACCAAAGCATTAGAACTTTGTGAATACATGAACTCCTCAAACTACGGTCGTCACCGAGAAGTATCCCAATTATTGTCACTTCGGGGTTGTCAGATCATAACACATAATAGGTGACTATAGACTTGCAAGATAGGATCAAGAACTCACATATATTCATGAAAACATAATAGGTTCATATCTGAAATCATGGCACTCGGGCCCTAGTGACAAGCTTTAAGCATAGCAACATCAATCTCAGAACATAGTGGATACTAGGGATCAAACGCTAACAAAACTAACTCGATTACATGATAAATCTCATCCAACCCATCACCGTCCAGCAAGCCTACGATGCAATTACTCACGCACGGCGATGAGCATCTTGAAGTTGGTGATGGAGGATGGTTGATGATGACGACGGCGACGAATCCCCCTCTCCGGAGCCCCGAACGGACTCCAGATCAGCCCTCCCGAGAGAGATTAGGGCTTGGCGGCGGCTCCGTATCATAAAACGCAATGAAACTTTCCCTCTGATTTTTTTCTCTGCAAAAGCAAATATATGGAGTTTGAGTTGAGGTCGGTGGACGTACAGGGGGCCCACGAGGCAGGGGCCGCGCACCCCGCCCTCGTGGACAGGGTGTGGGCCCCCTGACGCTGATTCTTTTGGCAGTATTTTTTATTTATTCTGAAAAGTTGCTCCGTGGATTTTCAGGCCATTCCGAGAACTTTTATTTCTGCACAAAAATAACACCATGGCAGTTCTGCTCAAAACAACGTTAGTCCAGGTTAGTTCCATTCAAATCATGCAAGTTAGAGTCCAAAACAAGGGCAAATGTGTTTGGAAAAGTAGATACCACAGAGACGTATCAGGCGGCCTGGGGCCAAGCCGTGGCATCCGCAGAGGAGGGCCGAAGGGTGGCTGGCTTTGCCGCAGTCGCCCGCAACATGGCGCTGAAATAAGCCAGGACGCCGGGGAGCGCTACCTTGCGGTGGAGGCTGAGCTGAAGACCCTTCGCGATCAACAGACCACTCAGGTCCGTCAGCTCGAGGTGCGGGAGGAGAAGCTCATGGCACGGGAAGCTGTGGTTTCCGATCGTGACGCCGACCTAGCGCAGGCGACCCGAGAGCAGGCCACTGAGCGCGGCTGCCTGGAGAAGTTGAAGGAGGAGGTGGAGGCAGCCTAGGCATCCCATACCAAGCTCATTTCCGATGAGAAGGCTCGGCTAGAGGCCAGGGAGAGGCTTCTTGCTCAGGCCAAGGAGGCGGCCGCCGCAGGGCACGACACCTTAGTCTCCCTCGAGGTGAGGTCCCATAACGCATTGCGGGATCTCTATGGTGGTGAGCACAAGGTGCCGATGGTGACCACGGAGCAGGGTCCCACCATGCTGCTCCCTCAGCTTGTCACGACACCCAAGGGTGTTGCTGCTGGAGTACTCCCCATGGTGGAGGTGGAGGCCCGCAGGCTTTCTACCTTGGCCATGACGCGCGTCTTCAGCCACCTCTATCTCTGAGATCCCAGCTTTGACTTCAATGCCTTGCTCGAGCCTGTGGATCCGAGGTCCTGCACTGCCGTTGTTGAGGCTGTGAAGGATCAGGTGGAGGCCCTGCTGAAGAAGTTCCTCGCCGTCAAGTCCGTGGCTAGGGCTGATGACAAGGACATCAGCGATGTCATCGAGATGGGGCTCCTCTGGCGAGCGACGATGGCACCCAAGGCTGAAGAAGAGGCTTGATGACGATGCGTCCCCCTGTTTCTTCATCATGTATCGTGCCTCGTGGAGGGGTAAGAACCTTATGCTTGGTACTTTTTAAGAGACATTATGCTTGTAATAATTTGCTTTGTCTCCGCGACCTCCTTTCCGTTTGCTTTAGTGTTCTGCGTTCACAGGGCCCGACCCCGCGCATACCTCAGCCGCCATTGGATCGTCCGGATCACCAGGACGAGGACAAGGGGCGAGGGGCTACGTGACTAGTTAGGCTCCTGAGTCGTGATGCTCAGGAGTCCCCCTTGACGTACGAACAACCCTCAAAAAGGAGGTGCGGGAGCAAGTCTTGGCGTTCTGTGTCGGCAGGGCCCGGCCATGCGCATACCTCAGCCGCCGTTGGGTCGTCCGGATAACCAGTACGAGGCTAAGGGGTGAGGGGCTACGTGACCAGTTAGGCTCCTGAGTTGTGATGCTCAGAAGTCCCCCTTGACGTACGAACAACCCTACGGAGAGGGATACGGGGGTAGGTCTTGGCGTTCTGCGTCAGTAGAGCCCGGCCCCACGCATACCTCAGTCGTCGTTGCTTCGTTCGGATAACCAGGATAAGGCCAAGGGGTGAGGGGCGCTACGCGACCAGTTAGGCTCCTGAATCATGATGCTCAGAAGTCCCCCTTGACGTACGAATAGACCATCATACCTTTTCTCGTCGGGCTTTCGCTCGGGAGGGGTGCGTGAAGACCAGGTCCGTGGGACCTGGTTGGGTGGCGTATGCCAGGCGTGGATTGAGCGTAGCCCCCATGCCCAGCCCCCTCGCTCTATTCTCCCGAGGGAAAGCAGCACAGTAAGGCTAAGCATTGAGCCTAGAGCTCACCTGAGGTTGCAGCAGCCGTGAGGCTACCCTCATTTGTTTATCACCAGCGCGGAGCATGGCGCTTACGCTCTTGCACGGGCAAGGCCACTCCTCGACTGTGTCGACTGCCAGCACGGAGCATGGTGCTTCCACTAGTATGTGGGTGGGGGCTCCCTCTGAGGAGAGCCCCTGGGGCGTGTACAACACACGACAGGGCTAGAGGAGGTGGGTCTGGGCACCCGTCAGCTAGCGCAGGACTCACGAGGCCCTACCTCAAGGCGAGTTACGCTTGAACTTGATTGGGAATATTTGTGATAGTCCTGCGAGATGGTTAGGCAACCTGCGTCGAGTGAATCTCCTGAGGTTATCGCATGAGAAGGTAGAACACCAACAACCCTAGGAGGTGACTTGAATGGGACCGGCCCGCCAGACAGAGGTCAGCCATTGGGTTAATCGACGCTGCAGGGACGGACCTGAGCACAGGCGCCATGCCGAGTCTTCTCATGCGAAGATCCTGAAGAAAGACAATCGGCATGCGCCTCCCGTGATGACGAGGCATCGGGTCGCGCACCCTCACTCATCCGCCCACGATTAGCTCATGCGAGAACAAGGCACCAAGGGCCATGGGAGGTGATGTGCACGGGACCTGTCATGCGAGCCAGAGCTCAGCCTCTTGGGTTTAGCGACGCTGCAGGTACGGACTCAAGCAAAGACATTGTGCCAGTCCTTAATCATTAGGCTATCGTGGGTGGGCTTGTAAGGGCGTGCAACGTTCCCGGCGATGAAGCACCGGACAGACAGATGATAATTATACAGCACTCATGGAAGAAGGTAAAGCCAGTTCTGATGGATGCAAGAAGGATACACGCCTCAGGGACGGACCCACATGGCTTGGAGATAGTGCAGCCCGAGGGGCACCCCCAACTGAACGAACTAAAAGATGTCACCTGGTACCATTGCTGAAGAGACGTTGGAGTAGTAGAAGGCGCACTGCAGAGGTCGCTCCTCATGAGCCATCCTGGCCCTGAACCTTAGAAGGCTCTGGAGGTCCGGGGGGCTCGTCAGGATCCATCGCCATCTCCTCATGGAATGCTCGGCACCTGGCCTCCTGAGCTGCCAGGATGCGGAGGCGCGTTCAACAAACCAAAGGGCATGCGAACGTAGCTGTGAGGGGGGCCCTCGCATCGGCCAACACGGGACGGCCAGAAGAGCTCCTGAGACGCGACACTGTTGAGCCCAGGGATGTCGACGTAGATGCGCAGCTTCCTGTCCACGCCTAGGCAGGGAGTCGCACCGGGTGGTGGGCGGAGATCGCGCCGCATAGCTCTTGCCTCCTAGATCTCCTTGATTGCCTTGGTGATGAACTCCTGAGCGCCTGATGCCTCGCGGCTGCGCTTTCTTCGTGGAAGCGCGCGCTGAAGCATGCCTCCACATTGTGACCAAGCGCCTCCATTGTGACGTTGGCCAGGTCAAAGGCCCTCCCACTACTAGGAAAAGGCCTACTAATGGCGCACCTAATTTGTCCATTAATGGCGCATTAGTGGTGCGCCATTAGTGCCACGCCATTAGTATATTTTACTAATGGCGCACCCCCTGGTGCGCCATTAGTATCTGATATACTAATGGCGCACCACTGATGCGCCATTAGTGTATACATAAGTGCGCCATTAGTATGCCTACCAGGGGCCATGTATACCCAGGTGCTCTGGCATACTAATGGCGCACAGCAACAAGATGCGCCATTAGTTACCTCGGCATACTAATGGCGCACTGTTCAGTGATGCGCCATTAGTATGCTTTGTCATACTAATGGCGCACTGTCATGTGATGCGCCATTAGTATGAATATTAGGTTTTTTTATTTTTTATTTTCTGTTTTTTGCACAGGTTACAAAATGTATAATTTGACAAAATATAGACAGCACACATCAACAACAGATTCATCGAATACAATAGAAGATTAGTCTTTGAATACAATTCATCATATTAGTCTCCGAATACAATTCATCATATTAGTCTCCGAATTGAAAAGACCGAACAAAGATAGAACATTATATTACAAGTCTCGAGACCGCGAGTAGCGAGTTTGTCTTCACATTACAAGTCGATATCGATCATCTAAACTACCATCACATAGAAGAGAGCTGCGGTCATCACGATGAAACTCGTCTTCATCCGGTTCCTCCAACGCTCCCTCCCCTCTCCCGCTAGATAGCGGGCGTATCTAGATTCGGCCTCGGCCCTAGTGGTGTACCCTTTGTAACTGTTACCGCTGAATCGGTGAACCTGTCTCCGACACTCCTCCCAGTCATCGTAGACTCCGGGAACCTTACCCTTGTACACGACATACGTCGGCATCGCTATGCACTAGCCAAACGAAACGTTAGTACCAATTCACAGACAATACATAAGCAATATATAAGTATGCAACAGAACGATCGGAAGAGAAAAGCAAGACATTAATAGCATCGATTACATCTAAGTTGAACGACTCTCGAAACCAAAGAGACATACTACAAGTTCATTAAAGTTTAATTACAACATGAGCCAATCGATGTTTCAGAACTAGACACAGCATCACTGCTTTCGACTCGACTCAAGGGACCGGAGCGTGGATGAAGCCGCCGTCTATCGTGGGAGTCATGAAATAACGGTCGTTGTCAGCCTGCATTTGTAGCATTGTGTCGATGTCACTGTTGGACGGTTGATTGTTGAGGTAGAACTGCCCCGAGGTACGAAGGACATCTTGATGGATGATTTCCGCAAACTCCGACTGGATGCGAAAGAATTCTTGTCGGAGGTCCGCGTCCTGGATTGCCGACACGCTCTTTGCCCAATCTTTGAGTTTACTCGGTAGCAGAAGTTGATGATGGTCCCGTACGATCGCCCGCATGTGATGGATGGCGTAGTAGGCACCCTTCTGACCGCCAGGCGGCTGCTTGACGCAGCAGAACGTCGTATTGTGGGAGAACACGTGCTTGCCGTACTTACGAATAGGCCTGGTGAAGGTGCCTCCAGATTTGGCGTAGCCGGGGAGAACATCATCAAGAACCTTCTTGACATTTGTGTAGTCTACGTTCGACTGACGGTCCGGGTCGAAATACGTGGCCATGGAATATTTGGGGCTTAGGAGGATGAGCGTGCAATGTGTGTCACTGCAGAAAACACGGAATGTTAAAAGAAAAACGATCGAAATGTAAGAATTCATATGTTACGGGCCGGTTGAGGGGAGGACTTACTCGGGAAAGTAAGGCACGAGGAAGTTATCCTTATCTTGGTTTGCCAGAATGACGCCTTCGAGGTAAGAACTCGCGACTTGCCGGTCCCCAGCGCTGCCCAAGATCTTGGCACGCATGTAGAAGGGGTCGACTATCACGATGTCCGGGGTCTTGTCGCGAATGATCCGCATCTCCATACTCAGCGAAAATAGCCGAACGAAGGTGTAGTGCAGCGGATGAAGGTTCAACATAGCGTGGATGTCATCAAAACGCAGGACGATCGTACGCCCGATGGAGTTATCCACAAAGCCCTTGCCCTCTGGCACCTTGGCCGCGAAAACCGGGTATGCCACATCCTTCTCTCTGAGACGCCGCTTCTCCAAAGAAAGAACACTGTCATGCAGACTCCGCATAGCACCGGTTGCAGCATTGAGCATATTTGTCGGTAGCATCGCCCTACCCGCCACATGCACCCTCCTCGAGATATCCTCAGGTGAAGGTGGCCCGTCCTGAGCACGGATCGTACTCGGTGCCGGCTGGCTCGCACCCTTCTTAGTCTTTCTTTTGCGTGCCTTCTTCTTCTCCTGTAATGGGACCGAGTTCTGCTCACAGACCGCCTTCTTGAGTGTGTTGGGGCTGATAATATTTCGCACCTCGCCTATCTGAGGCTCGGTGAAGTCGGCAGCTGGAGGCGTCTCCTGAGAGTTGAACGCCAGACGGCGCCTGTTGCAACTTGGCTTCTCCGCAGTACCAGCTAGATCACACACGTCTTTTGTTGGGTTGGGTTCTTGAGAAGGAGGCCCCATGAAGTCGCCATCGTACCCATGATCGGCAAAGTACTGATTGACATTGCCAAATGTATCATCGTCGTTGTCGTCATCGTTCTGATCCTGTGCCATATGCATGTTTGGATCCAGTGGCGTAGGGATGTCCGGCACCGTTGCGGCGGTCTTGCCATGGGGCCGACTTGGCGCTGGCACGACTGGTGGTGTTGTCTTTGGGGTGGTGTCCCCCGCCCCCATACTAATCTGGCTCTTCGACCAAAGCAGGGGCCAGCTCAGGCAGGCGCTGAGGGTCATCACGTCATCATCGTCGGCCCCGACGGGTCCAATCGGAGGTAACAACTCGTCGCAGCCTGGCAGCACCCGAACCAGTTGAACCCTAAACAAGTTGGGTGGCATCTGGGTACCGTGGAACAAGGGGTTGCCCGGTTGAGCGATTTTGCCCTTGGCGACATCGACCAACTCGTTGTTCACGAAGTGGAGGAGAGTGCACGGAACATCGGCGGCGCCCTGCGAAAACATGTAGGGCATCAGGGATGCCCAGTCAAAGGCAAGGAGATGAAGTCCTCGGCCGAGAGAGGCTTAATTAGTTACCGTGATGATGGCGTCGAGCTCGGCTAATGTCGAGGCACCGCCAACGGCGGGCGTGCAGTTGACGGAGGGGCCGCTTGCTGCAGAGGTGCCGGCCGGCGTACACCCGGGTGCATTAAGCTCCCGTGCCGGCGTCGGAGACACCAATGCCGCCTCCGCCGGAGGCACCAATGGCCCCGCCATCGCATTATGCGAGTTGCTGGCCGTGAAGCTAGGAATCGGGGGCGGCCCCTGTTGGCCGCCCGCAATCCACGCACTCAACCCCGAGATCAAGGTAGGCACAATGGCGGTGATCGTCGCTCCGAGTCGTTGTTCCACTTGCTCTTGGACAATCTCCGGAATCCGCGCCACCTGTGCCTTGAGTTCTTGAACCTCTCGCGCCTGGCTTTCCGAGCTGGTCTTTTTCTCCTTCCGCACACCAGCGGTATAGTATGACCCCCATTTTGTCGACAAGCCTTTGCCGGCCACACGACCAGCTGACGTCGGCTTACTGAGCTTATCCTTGTTCTTCATTACATTCAACGCCCTATTTAGAGTGGTGTCCCAAGGGTTGCTCTTAGTCGACCCCGCGCTACTGCTTTCAGTCGCCTGCGGAAGGAATGTGAACCATTTAGAAATTTGGCTTCATTAATTAGAATGCAACCATATGGAGCTAATTACGCGGGGGTGTATTCCTTACCAGAACAAGCTCAAGCTCCTGGTCTTCGGATCCGTGGTAAGCTCCTTTGTTTTCGGGTCCTTCTTGTACCGGGCCCTGACAAAGTTCCTGGTCTGCTTGTCACCTGTATTTATCGAAGAGGGGCGGTAGGCCTTGCTCGGCACGCTCCGCCTCCTCCTTGTCCCATATAGGCTCCGCCACTCTGTAACCGCCGGGACCGAGTTTGTGTTCCCCTAAGTTCAGCTCCCGCATTTGTTTCCCCCACTCACTTGATTGGGAGTTTGCGGTGCTCGAGCAATTGATCTTGAAGTCGTTGTAGTCATCTTCGGTGATCGAAGGATTTTTCTCCTTGATCTTCTCATAACTCTCACCTTTCTCGATCATTCTCTTCACATTGCTTTTCCAAGTAGACAGGGCCTTGCTCATCTTCGTGAGGGCAGCATTGTTCACTTTATTCCCTTTGAGGCTTGTGTTTTCAAATCAGCGGGGAACTTGTATCGTTCGTGCAGCTTCGTGAAGAGGAGGTTGCGCAAATTCCCTCGGTCAGGATGCCTCAGGTTCTCGGTGTTGATCGAGACGGTGCTCCGGAGAATGCACCCGAGCTGAAGCGAGTACCCCTTGACTATTCGTTCGGGCGCCGTTGGATTCCCGTCGGAGTCCACTTCAGTAACTTCCTCCTTGAGGGTGCGGAGCACGATCGGGCGCCGGTCCTTCCGTTGCCTCTTCTGTTGGCTGCCATCTGTGCGTGCGCCGCCATCATCAGTGGTGGCATCCTCGGCGGCACCATCAGTGGTGGCATCAGTGGGGTCATCCTCGGCGGTACCATCAGTGGTCTCAGGATCGGTGGGGAAGGCGGCGTCCTCATACAAGTGAGGTTGTTCCTCCATCTCCTGGGACAGCTCCCAGAATGCCTTGCCGCCCGAACCCCCGGCCTCATCGTTGTGGGCCATGTTTCTCTCTAAATAGAAACAAAGTTTGGTCAAAAAGTTGGTTATTGTCAAGGAACAAGATCATGGTCTCATCATTTAGGGTTTGTCGACACCGAGGCATCCTAAAATCTAAGCTTTTATCATTGAGGGTTTTTCGACGCCGAGGCACCCTAAAAGCCTAAGCTTTCATCATTTCGGTTTTTATCGACACCGAGGCACCCTAAAAGCCATGCATTAGTCACAAGTACGCCGGGGCACTTGATCCTACTTAATTAACTACTAAGATACCCCGGCCCATGCATTAGTCACAAGTACCCCATATGTCCTATTTTTAGCAAAGTCATGCTAAAATTCACGGAAAATTTCAGCATGACCTTTGCTGAAAATAGGACATATGGAGTACCCGAATTTGCCGGAACGGAAGTTAATCGACATTCCGGCAAACTCAAGGGCCTCTCGGGGTACCTGCAAAATCATTATCCCAGGTGGACATGGATGCAATGTCACATGTCACATGGATCCCACACCCACAGGAGCTGGTGAAGCTTCATGTGTATTTCACGAAAACCAGCCTGACTAAAGAGCTTTATGTAGAAAACAAATCACTCCACCAGCTCACACAGGATCCATCAGAGACATTCACCCAAGATTTGACGGCTGTCGTTGATTTTTTTTCTATGTTTGCACACAAAGTGGTGCTTCTATTGTAGTCTCCCCAGTACAGTTCATGTCCAATCTACCATACATTTGCTGCCAACTTGATCATCCCTCTAAGCAATTACTCAAAATTGATCAAAGTTTATGCATTAGAGAATATCAGTCATTGATATATGGGTCCACATATGTTATGAAACAAACACTAAAACAAATTGCATGCGTGATGCTGCTGATGATGACCAAGCCCAATTATCCAGGTGCTTTGTCCAACTATAAGCACAGTGGAGTGCAGCAAAATAAGTACAGAATTCTTTTGTTAATTCACAACTTTGTACACATACTCTGCATAGACAAAGTGCCTTCTTTTCATATATAATAACATGCATGGTGACGAGGAAACACTGAACCCTACATCAGGAAACAACCTAGTAATCTATTGGCAAAGCAGTAATCATACAAGAAGGCAGGAAGGGAGCAGTAATCTATTGGCAAAGCAGTAATCATATTTTAATCATATTCATATATTTTAATCAAGTCCAGCGGGGAGGAATCTCGCAAAATTATATTAAAGAGTTGTAAAAGACCCGGAGACTACATTGAGACTCATTTTGTATATCATAGTTTGAAATGGCCAGGGAGGAAATCTGACTGACAAATGTTGAAGAAAATGGCGAAAGAACAGTTTGCTTTGTGCTCACCACGCGGGGGAGGAGGCGACGAGGTCCGGGTGGTGGTGGTGCTCCGGCGACACCTACATTGCACCCATGGGCATTCAACAATTTTGCATAAGAGAGCATGTCTTGGGCTCAACCACTTGTTCAGGTTTATGAAAAAATTTAACCAATTTAACCAATTTAAGCATATGAATTGCCACCAGGACATGTTATGTATGTACAGTTAACCAATTTTCTTGTCGGTTCGAGAGCTGGTAGCACCACATTGATGTGTTTATGCTAGCTAGAGCACAACTAGTCGTCCTCACAACAGAACATTTGACTTGGTAAAAGAATCATATTCTTGAGTGAGTGCTGCGTGCAAGCAATCAGACATGGTCCTCTGACTAAAATAAACAGGGCAGCAACAACCAGCCATCATGCCTAACTGCCTACCCAATTCCCATTTCAATTTGCACTTGACCAAACCATGTCCATCATGCCTAACAAGCAGCAACCTATTCATACAAGTCGGGTGAAACATGCATGTGCTAATCAAACATGAAGGAAGGGCATACATATATGATTATTAACCAATCCGAGAGACTTTGCGGGTTTTCTGCACCAAACCAAGTGCAAGTAGCGCTAGATTTTAGCCTTTCGGATCATCACCACTACGAATTCCACAACAGCCCTGACTAATTAACTGCATGATCGTAGAAAAGGAGAAAATATCCCCACCCAGTTCGTCGAACAGAGCAGAGCACAAAAATCCCCTCCAGTGAATTTTACCACGATCTACTACTTGGGGCCGCGAATTCGCAGGACTGTAGGAGCATGGAATGGATAATAAGGAGGCGCATACCTAGAGGAAGAGACGACCACCGACGATTTTGCGAAGTTGAAGAAGAAGAAGCCGATCTGGATGGATGATGACGATCTCCTCCGTGCGCTCCGTGGATATTTGGGCTCCTGTGTGCGCTCAACGGTGGTGTCGGGGCGGCGCTGGCGATGGTGGTGTGGACGGAGAAGCGCTGGTGTCGGGGCGGCGTCGAGGGCGGTGGGGCGACGGTGGTGTCGGGGCGGCGCTGGTGACGGTGGTGTGGACGGGGCGGCGGGGGCGGGCGGTGGTGTCGGGGCGGCGCTGGCGACGATGGTGTGGACGGGGCGGCGCTGGTGTCGGGGCGGCGTCGAGGGCGGCGGGGCGGCGGCGTCGGGAGAGGAGAGGGGAAGGGGATCGCGGGCGAGGGCGAGGGAGAGAGAGGGGATCGATACGAAGTAGGGGCGGCACAATACTAATGGCGCACCACCCCTCGGCGCGCCATAAGTACATACATGCTAATGGCGCACCTCACCCTGGTGCGCCATTAGTATTTTTTTATTTCTGCTCGAGCCAACAGGTTATCTACCACCTGACCTGATACACATCAAGTCTTCTCTACTAGCTCGACTGGTCAGCAGCTAGTTCTCACACCAGGAGGTCCTGTGTTCGATTCCTAGGCTCCACAATTTTTTTATGCATTTAAAATGCTGTTTGATACTTATTTGTGTTTAAATATGTTCAAACTTGTTTAAATCATAACAGTAATATTTTTTTATAAGACAGTAATAATTTTTTTAAAAATATCATCAAACAGTAATGTCGGTGGAGCGGGGGAGGGTGCGGGGGGGGGGGTGGCGGGGAGGGGTGCGGGGGCGGCAGCGGGTTGAGTAGGGGAATCGAGGGTGCGGGCGGTCGGCGGCGGCGGCCGGTGGACCGGATCTGGCGAGGTGGGATAGCGATCGAGATGGAGGGGGATCGAGATCGAGTGTCCATGAAATTAAAAAATATTCATGATAGTACAAAAAGTGCCCATGAAATACAATCGAGAAATGAAGTCTACGATTTAAATACAATCGATCTTAGCTAGCTATCTGTTCACAATCTTCTTGCCCTTCTTTTTCCCAAATGGGTTTCTTCTATGGAACGGACGTCCTTTAGGTAGGGTGGTCCTGCTTCTTCTTGTGGTGTATGCTGCTACTTCATCATCGTCGTCATGTTCGATCCTCGGGTCGCCGTACTTGTCGAAGTCTTGCTCATTGGCTACTCCATCCATTCCGATGATCTTCCTTTTGCCTCTCCTCACGACAACACGACTGGGCTTTGGCGGGTCGGTAATGAAGAAGCATTGGTCCACTTGGGAAGCCAGTACCCATGGCTCATTTTTCGCGGTGACGTTTGCGCCCGCGGTCTTGGATTTGGCTTCGGGTATAACCATGGTGGTGAAATACCGGTCTTCTTTTATGACGTTCTTGGCCCATCTGACACGGAACATCGGGACCTTCTCTCCAGCGTAGCTCAGCTCCCAGATCTCCTCGATCCTTCCGTAGTATCTGTCCTTGTCGTTACCGGTGTAGGATTCCATCGTTACCCCGGAGTTCTGATAACCATCGCTCTTCATGTCCTTGGCCTCGGTGTAGAATGTGTAGCCGTTGATATCGTACGCCTCATAGGTCATCAGGTTGTGCTCGGCGCCCTGTGACAAGGCGAATATGAGTTGTTCTTCCGCGGAAGAATCCTCATGTAAAGGGTACGACAGAAGCTTCTGCTTGAACCAACGCGTGAAACATGAGTTGTGCTCTTTGAGTATATCTCCGTCCGTCCTCTGTTGGCCTCGGTCATTGTACGTCTTCTTAATAAAGGTTTTGTGCTCTACCACCCAAGGATCGACCACGTCTATGTGTTGTAGCGCGACTAGGTTTGCTCTTTCAAAGTCGGCGAGTCGACCCTCGAAGTCGACATGCATTTCGCGGCGACCCTCACGGTGACCCCATCCAGCGAGCCTGCCGAGGTGCCTGTTGACGGGCAGACCAACGGGGTTCTCGATGCCTAGATAATTCGTGCAGTAGGAGATGCACTCTTCGGTCAGAAAGCCCCTGGCTATGCTTCCTTCTGGACGTGACATGTTGCGAACGTATCCTTTGATGACACCATTCATCCTTTCGAACGGCATCATGCTGTGCAGGAACGTCGGCCCGAGTTGGATGATATCCTCCACTATATGGACCAGCAGATGCACCATAACGTCGAAGAATGCGGGCGGGAAGTACATCTCAAGCTCGCATAGTATCACCACGATCTCTTCCTGTAGCCTTCTGAGTTGCCTCACGCCAATCGACTTCCGAGAGATGACGTCGAAAAAGTTGCATAGGCCAAATAGCGTTTCACGGACGTGCGCGTCCATGATCCCACGGATTGCAACTGGAAGTATCTGCGTCATCAGCACGTGACAGTCGTGAGACTTCATCCCGCTGAACTTCTGCTTCGCTGGGTCTAGGTATCTGCTTATCTTCCCCGCGTAACCATAAGGAAGTTTTACTCCTAGGAGGCAGGTGAAAAACTGCTCGATCTCCTCCTAACTTAGAGTGAAGCACGCGGGAGGGTAGTCATTTCCGGTCTTCTTGGCCTTTTTGCCTTTGCGACGACTTTCTGTGTCCTGCTTCGCCTCATCATCATCATCATCATCATCATCATCATCATATATAGCGTGAAGCTCCTGCCTGATGCCCATTGATTTCAAGTCTGCCCTTGCTTTCGGCCCATCTTTGGTCCTCTCTGGCATGTTGAGCAGGGTACCAAGCAGACTCTCGCACACGTTCTTCGTGATATGCATGACATCAAGGCTGTGAGGCACACGGTGGATCTTCCAGTACGGCAAGTCCCAGAAAACAGACCTCGTTTTCCATACCTTCAGCAGCGGCTCTGGCGCCTTTCGCTTCTTTCCCGGCTCTGGCGCCTTTTGCTTCTTTCCCGGCAGTGGGCAGTCTTTCCAATTTTTCAACAGCTTGTCTATTTCCTCGACGCTCCTCGTACACGGGCGTTTTCGGGGTTCGGTTTCACCATCGAACAGATCCTTGCGTTTCCTCCACGGGTCATCGTCGCGAAGCCACCTTCGATGTCCCATGAACACGGTTTTCGAAGACCCGGGATCTCTATCTAGCTGGCGATACGTTGTGTCATCCATGCACCTTACGCATCCAGAAAATCCGTGGACTACCTGCCCCGCGAGATATCCGTAACCGAGATAGTCGTGCACCGTCGTGAGCAGTGCGGCTCTCATAGGGAAATATTCTTTCTCTGCGGCGTCCCACGTATTGGCTGGCGTTTTCCACAGCGTGTCTAGCTCCTCCTTCAGCAGCCCCAGATACAGATTTATGTCGTTCCCTGGTTGTTTCGGCCCTTCAATTAGCATACTCATGTGAATGTACTTCCTCTTCATGCACAACCAGGGGGGAAGGTTGTACATCCACACAAACACAGGCCAGGTGCTATGTGTGCTTCTCTGGCTGCCAAACGGATTGACTCCATCGGTGCTCGCGCCCAGCACGATGTTCCTTGGATCCTTCCCAAATTCTGGGTATTCAAAATTCAACGCTTGCCACTGGCTCGCATCCTTAGGGTGACTCAGCATCTTGTCTTTTTTATCTATCTCCGGATCATTTGCGTCATCTTCTCGCTTCTTCTCCTCCCTATCCGCGTGCCAACGCAGGAGCTTTGCTACCTTAGGATCCGCGAAATACCGCTGCAGACGAGGAGTGATCGGAAAGTACCACACCACTTTTCGAGGAGCTTTCTTCCTCTTCTTGTATCGAGTGACGCCGCACACCGGACATATGGTAGACTCCGCGTGCTCGTCCCGATAAATGATGCAATTGTTCATGCACACATGGTATTTCACGTGCGGTAAATCCAGAGGACACACGATTTTCTTCGCCTCCTCCAAACTGGTCGGGCACTTGTTCCCCTTTGGAAGACGTTCGTGCCAGAATGACATGTTCTCGTCGAAGCATGCGTCGGTCATTTTGTGTTTTACCTTCATCTCCAGAGCCATGAGCGTTACTTTCAGGCGGGTATCCTCGGGCCTGCATCCTTCATACAATGGAGTAACCGCGTCTAACTCAAGTTGATCCATCTTGGCTTTCTCTCGGGCGGCAGCTCTTGCGTTATCCGTCTGCTTGAGAAGCAGCTCTTGAATATGAGGGTCCTGCACCCAGCCCATGGATGGTCCAGCGTCGTCTGCTCCGCCGGCATCATCATCATGTCCTGCATCTTCTACATGATGACTGTGTACAGCATCACCGTCGTGATCATCTCCTGGGGATTCTTCGTCTTCTCGCCCGCCCGAGCCGCGGTGGTTGTCTTGCTGCCCTTCCTCATTTCTTGCCCGGCCCCCATGGACGACTTCGTAGTCATCTTCATCACCTTGCCACCGATAGCCATCCATGAAACCACGCAAGAGCAGGTGGTCCCGCACCTGCCCGGAATCCGGGTCCGCAATAAGGCTCTTCAGCTTGCATCTTCGACACGGACATCTTATCTCGTCTCGTTCTTTTGAAGCATCTCGGCCTTCGCGGACCTCAAAAACCTATTCACGATGCCTTCGGTCATCGTGCGGACCATGGTCGCCTGCGGGGTAGAGCAAAACGATATTTTAGAACCAAGAAAAAATTTGGCATGACTTTCCCTAAAAATAGGACCAAAAAGAATGCTTAATGCCAAAATTCTCGCCGAAACGGAAATGAATCAACAGTCCGGCAAAATATTGGCAACTATCGCATTTCAAATACCGGTACACCTCCAAACACAAACACATATGCAACACCACAAACATATGCAACACCAAGAACATACATAGATCTAGCTAGGTCATAAAAAGTGCATGTGCACATTGTTGTAGGGAGAACAACATAAATATAGCTTCCCCTCTTACTTACCTATCAAAACAAGGTAATTTAACCACTTAATTTGAATGAATCTATGGTGGAAATGAGGTGAAAAAGAGGAGGCACCCGAGACAAGGAGGAGGCGGTGGAGAGAATGAAGTGGGGAGAAAGTGAGTGTGGGAGGAGACGCTGTCCAAAATATCTTGTTGCTGCCCACTTACTAATGGCGCACCAACCACAAATGCGCCATTAGTAATCTAGGTTACTAATGGCGCACTCCCCTGGTGGTGCGCCATTAGTAGTTTTGCAAAAAAAAACATACTAATGGCGCACTCCCCACGGTGCGCCATTACTAGTTTAAAATAGTAATGGCGCACCGTGGGAGAGTGCGCCATTAGTAGTTTTGCAAAAAAAGGAATAAAAAAATAATAAAAAAACAACATTAGTGGCGCACTTTCTGACAGGTGCGCCATTACTAGTTACAACTAGTAATGGTGCACTTCCTATGGATGCGCCATTAGTATGTTTGGACAGGCGCACTAGTTCAAAAAAAAATTTGATACTAATGGCGCACCATGGGCCAGGTGCGCCATTAGTAGTTTCAACACTAATGGCGTATTAGAAGGTGGTGCACCATTAGTATATACTAATGGCGCACCACTTGTCTAGTGCGCCATTAGTGTCAATCCCATCTATAGCCCTTTTTCTACTCGTGTCTATAGGGGAGCCCCCGAGCCCAGCCTGAGAGGGGTGCCGGGCGCGCCTTCCTATGTGAGAGGGGACGGCGTCCCGTCTGCAGATGCAAGGCTTGATGTGGCATCATGGGACGCCCCACCCTCCTAAGATCCTCGGTGGAGTAGCTGCTACTTCTTCTTGGGGATGGCCTCTGGAGGGTAGGGTGCGCCCTCGTTTCTGGGTTCTCGACCGCTGCAGCTTGGTAGGCATGCTCGAGAGAGCACACCGCATCCTTTTCTTCGCGGGTGACCGTGATGATGACGCAGTTTCCTGGCATCTTGAGGACGTTGCAGCCATGGTGGGTAACCTCCATGAACTTGGCCAGGGCCGGGTACCCGAGGATGGAGTTGTACGAGAGACGGATGTTGGCGACATCGAAGTCGATGAGCTCGGTGTGGTAGTTGTCACGCTTGCCAAAGGTGGCAGGGAGGCGGACCTGCCCTAACGGGGTGGTGGAGCCGTCGGTCACTCCTGAGAAAGGCTTGGTAGGCTGAAGCTAGTGGTATGGCACTTGGAGCCTGTTGAACATCTCGACAGAGAGAACATTGAGCCTTGCGCCGCCATCGATGAGTGTCTTGGTGACGAGTACGTTGCTGATGATGGGCGAGCAGAGCACTGGGAGCGCGCCGGGTGTGGCCACACACTTGAGCTGGTCAGAGGAGTCGAAGGTGATGGCATTCTTGGACCACCTAAGTTGGCGTGTTACCTCGAGCTTGGGGAGGGCTGCATTCACCTCCTGCGCGGACTGCTTGAAGATGCGATGGGAGGCTGGGGCCTCGGAGCCGCCGAAGATGCAGGCGATGGCACGAAGCTCCTAGAAGCCCCCAGCCCCGTCGTCCTATTGGTGGTCCTCATTCCTTCTTGGTGGCGGCCATAGCGGGGGAAGACCAGCGTTTCCCTAAGGACGGTCCTCGCGAGGTTGATCCCCCTAGGCACCCTCAAGAGGCTAGCCCTGCCAGCGGTCCTTCCGAGGCTGGTTGTGCTACTCCTAACGATGGTCACGGCCGTCCTAGCGTCCTCCACATCGGCCTCCTCCATGACCATAGCCTCGATCATTGCACTCAGGGCGACGACTGAGGCGCCCGTCGCGGATGGCCCTAAACTCCCGGCAGTCATTGGTGTTGTGGCTGTGCAAATTGTGGAAGATGTAGAACGGGCGGCTGCCCTTGGATGACTCTGGGTGATCGCAGCCGCGCTTCATCTCTACCTCGGCCGCGAGTACGGCAGGTCCCTTGCACTTCACGTCCTTGGCCTTGGCCTTCTTATCTTCTGGGTCTATGTCAGGGAGCTCGAGGAGGGAGAGGTGTTGTCACGCCCAATATGCGATCCTATCCGAGAGGAACTCGAAGGTCCCACCAAGGATAGAGTTGCATATTGAAGACGCTGTGGAAGGTGGATATCATTACATCATACCAGTACATAATAGATGGGGATAGATACAAAAGGCATACAATGCCACATGAATACAACAACATCATACATAAGAGCAACATCCGACTATGGATGAAACACAGACAGAAACTCAAACGACATCCACCCTGCTAGCCCAGGCTACCAACCAGGAGCCTATCTCCTGAACGAAGAAGAAGCAGAAGAAGAACTCCAAAAAAAGTAAACATCCCTCTTACATCATGATCGTTGCATTACCTATACCTGCAACTGTTGTTGTAGTAATCTGTGAGCCACGAGGACTCAGCAATCCCATTACCATGGGTATCAATACTAGCAAAGCTTAATGCGAAAGGAATGGATAAGTGGTGAGGTTGCAGCAAGCTACTAAGCATTGTATGGTGGCTAACTTACGAGTACAAGAATGAGATGAGAAGCTACGCAAACGGTCGCAATAAGCAATGATCACTAAGTGATCCTGATCAACTTACATTCAAACATAACCCCACCGTGTTCTCTTCTCGACCCACTCAAAAAGCAACCTTCGCGGTTACGCAGGCGGTTGGTGTATTTTAATTCGAGTCTGGTATCAAGTTCTCTACAACCCGACATTAAAAATTTCCATCTGCCACATAACCGCGGGCACGGCTCTCAAAAGTTTAAACCCTGCAGGGGTGTCCCAACTGAGCCCATGACAAGCTCACGATCCGCCAAGACAATCCTCCATCGCGGGATATCCGATCAGACTCGGTATCCCAGTGCACAAGGCATTTCGACAATGGTAAAACTAATCCAGCAAGACCCCCCGCGTGCCCACACCCTGATAGTAGCCGCGCGTATCTCGCCTCAGGCCATGTCCAAATGGGACAAGCTACGAGTAAAACCAGATCCTCGGTTTTCCCCGTGGTGGCCCCGCGGGCCGCCCGTTTGGGACCAAGACCATCAGCACTGGCACCCCTGTTTATGTGGAATTAGAACCCGGGGACACGACCACATTCAATATCATTATGATGGCAAATGTTAAAACCAATGTTGGGCCTTGCTGGAAGAGTTTTATCCAAAGAAAATTGTCAAGAGGGGCACATAAACCCTCATTGTGTTAGGGATGCAAAATCGAGGAACATAACACCGGTATGACGGAAACTAGGTCGGAAAGAGTGGAACAAAACACCAGGCATAGGGTCGGGCCTTCCACCCTTTACCAAGTATCTATGTGCATTAATTAAATAAAAGATAATTGTGATATCCCATGATATCTATGACATCCATGTCCCAACATGGAACAACCTACACCTGCACCTGCAACTAGCAACACTATAAGAGGGGCTGAGCAAAGCGGTAACATAGCCAAACAACGGTTTGGTGGGATTGTGAAAAAGGTTAGAGGCTGTTTCGTGGCTTGATAAACAAGTGATAGGAAGCGCGGCATAGCAATAGCATTGAGACAACTAGCATAGCATGATAGTAGTCAGATCTAGGGTAACGGTCATCTTGCCTGAAATCCTGCTAGGAAGAAGAACGAGTCCATGAATAAGACGAACGGGTAGATGAACCAAGCGTAGTCGAACGAATCCTCATGGTTGCAACAAAACAGAAACTATCGAGAAGAAGCACAACCGGAAAGAAGCAAACAACATGGTAAACACCCAACACATAAACATGACAAGATGCTCAACCAAGAATGATGGATTACAAGGCTATATGATGCTACTCATGGCAAGAGATGATGCATACAAGAACATCACATCAAAGCAAGTTTAAATGAGGCCGGAAACAACATATAACAATTCTGGTAAGTCCTCGTATGCAAATTTCGAAATTTGTCCAAATTGAATAACACTATACCTTGAAGTTGTTAAACAACAATTTAAGATGCACCATGATTATCTACATGATTTTTTAGTCAAGTTACATATAAAGTTCATTTAATTCACAGCTATGAGCTAGAAGATATGAGCAACACAAGTTAAACATGACATTGATGCAAAATGCACTCAAACATCAAACACACATGCTCAAAACAAGGATGCAACAAGATAATATGAAACTACATGCGATTCTAAGCAAGTTTCATATAGAGCATGCTCAAAACGGAGCAACGGATCAACACATACACTCCAAACAAGATATAATAACAATCTTCCCAAAACAGCAAGTAGGCACTATGCAATCCTCAAAAGAACATGCTATAGGAATCATATGAACACAAACTTGATATGCACTTGAAATATAGATAACAATCTTCAACTATCATTAAGGTTCAGATTCATAGGCATGAGGATTATTCCAAGATGATTAAAGCAATAAGGCAACTTAATAACAGGGCATATGCATGAGCAGAGTTAATATGATGACATGTTGGAGGCTAGAAACAAAGATGCTACAGCATCTATACATGGCAACCAAGGGAATGGAATCAAATTACAATTAACAGAGAGCAAATAACATCAAGGCATCATATGCATATGACTCATGGATTAGTGGGAACCAACAAGACAAGTTTGAATGTTGTAACAGTTTCAACAAGTGTAGAACAACAACATCAACATAGCATGTTTGCAAGCTTGGAACAGAGGTCATGTGAAGTCCACAATTAACATACATGGCATGCAAACATATTACTAATAGCATACTTCAATTCATGTAATTGGAACATCTCCAAAAGAGGCATAGATTAACAAATATCAAGCTCACAACATGGCATCATGAAGTTAACAGAAAACTGGAACATCATTTAGGCATGTTCATGGCAACAAAAATATATGCTACGGGACGTATATGAGGCATCAAAAGGAATGAAATGATATATCATCACATGTACATCAAAACATGTCAACTAGAATCTCCAGAATATGCATGGATTAGATGGTAGCATCTAGCAAACATAGCAACATGATATTACAGATTCAGACTTGACAGAATATTAACAGCAAGTAGCCCACTTCACAAGCTTGACGCACTCACCACAGGGAATGTAAAAATAAATAGATTAGACCAATGCAAATATGGCATAATTATTCTACTAAAACATGTGTACATGATGCTCAAAAGAAAATCACACAAAAAGATATAAAAAAGACAAATAGGCAAGTTATAACAGTTTTCAGCAGTTAACATCAGCAAGCACTTTTACAACAGGCATTGACATGTCAAGATGCACCCTAACATGAATGCAAAGCACACCAGCATTTATATTACTCTAAGATGAACATTTTATTATCAAGATCATCACCATAGGATCAACAGGGGCAAAGGTACAACACTCACAAGATGCATACATGATGCTAATAGGCAGCAAATTCAGCAGTTTATATCACTTAGCAGTTTTGCAATGAAGATTAAGTAATCAGCATGAACAGTAACATGAATGCAAATTACACTATCATGTAGAGCATAAAGCTATGAACGTTTTGACATATTATGCACGCAAAACGGAGCAACATGCACAAAGTTATGGCAGGATGAAGATGCACACATGGAATTGCTGAACCAGGGACTTGGCAGATTTTCACCTCGCAGGAATCTGGACGGAGAGATCCAACGAGACGACATGGTGCAGCGCGGCTGCTTGGTTCGCGGGTTCTACGGATCCAAGGATGAGGCAGTCCAGGCGCGGGCTGGACGTGGCCATGACCAGCGATGGTTGAGCTCCGGCTCCAACGAGGGCGGAGGATGTCCCCAAGGATGCGACCAGGTGGATCCAGCCGAACCCTAGCCGGAGACGGAGCCAGCGGCGATAACTGGGGTGTGGAGGGGTGCGGAGGTGGGGTCGAGGGCAGAGGCTGCCGGATCTAGGCGTGACGTGAGCCGGCGTGGCCGCCGGTGACGGCATGGCAGCGGGGCGCAGCGAGGAGGCGGGCGGCGCGAGGTAGCGGACGGGGCGGTGACGACGAACCGCGGGTTTGGCGGCGCGGGTCGGTGAGCTCGGGGGCAGCGAAGACCGTCAGCGGGTGACTTCCGGCGAGGCCCCGGTTGATGTGGTGGCGGGCTCCGGTGGCCGGCGGCGCGGGCGAGCGCTGGTGTAGCTCAGGCTTGCGGGAGAGCGGGGCGCGATGAACGGGCCGGGAGGGCCCCGGATGGGCCCGACAGGCCGGCATGGCGGTGGAGAGGCTGAGGGCGGCGGCGGACACGTCCGGCGCTGGGCGGACATGTTCCGGCGCGGGAGGAGGAGGATTGATCTAGGGTTTTGCCCGAATTTGAGGGAGGGGAGACGTTTTTATAGGTAGAGGGAGCTAGGAGAGGGCTATTGAAGTGCGGTTTTCGCCCACACGATTGTGATCCAACGGCAGAGAGCATGGAGGGGGTTTAGATGAACTAGTGGGCTATTGATAAGGGGTGCTGGGCTGCAAAGAGAAAGGGTCCGGCGGTTAGCGCAGTTAACCGTTGGGGCATCAAATGACCTCAAAATGGAATGAAATTTGACAGGTGGTCTACCGATGATACACCAAGACCACTTGTCAACTCCCGGCCCATTCAGAGAACGTTTTTCTATGGCTTAGAGAACAAGAACGGGGAGGCGCGACGGGTGCGTGCGAGTGTGGTTGGGCTCACAACAGACAACAGAGAGAACTGGGAGACCCGAATGAATGCATGTTTTGAAAAACATGTGGATGAAATGCACATGATGACATGGCAATGTGCAACACGCAAGAAAATGACATGGCAATGATAGCGAATAACTGGACGACATCTGCGCATCGGTCTCGAGGCATTACAGGCGTCTCTCTTCAGCTCTCGCACACTTGGTTGCCATGTTGAACATCTCCAGGACCATGCACATGTCTTCGTGTATGGCGAGCTCCTCCTTCATCTTGACCTCGCGGATGCCACCAATGAACGCTGAGATGATGGCTTCGTCCGACACCTTAGGGATCTTGAGCTGAACGTTGTTGAAGCGCTGGATGTACTTCTGCAGGGTCTCTCCTGGCTACTGCTTGATGCAGGTCGCCGCGGCCAGCGGGCGGTCGCGAGTGCCTAGGAAGTTGGCGACGAAGCTCTCCCGCATTTCTTCCCAAGAGGAGACTGATCCCACGGGGAGGATCAGGAGCCACGAGCGCGCGCCATCCTTGAGGGACATGGGGAACCAGTTCACCATGACCTTCTCGTCGCTGCTGTACGCCTCTATGCTCAGGTCGTAGAGCTAGAGGAACTCAGCAGGGTCAGGGGTGCCGTCGTAGCGTCGAGGCAGGTCGGGCTTGAATTTCCCCTGCCAGACAATGGTGTGTAGCTCCGGAGTGAATGCATGACACCCTGCTGTGGTCAAGGGAGCCCGTCATGGAGGTGGATCCTGGTATTGGCGCTCGTGCAACGCCACTACATGCAGCACGCGGTCTTGATGTGGCGGTGCCGGGAGCCCACGCGCATCTTCTTGTGGCTGCTAGACCACCTAGCAGCTTGCTTCATCGAGCGCGGGCGCCCGATGTTGGGGATCACGCCGGGGGGCTCCCACTTTGGCTCGATGATGGTGTCCTGCCTGGGAGGTGGAGGAGGCGCCCCATAAGCTACATCTCCCGCGGCAGGTGGCCGTTGAGGCAGCGAGTGAGACAGCATAGCAGAATCTCCAGCAGTGCTGACGAGCTTGACGACGCAGTCGAGCCAGTCCTCATAGAGGCCATCGACCGGGCGGTAGCACAGGAGCTCGCGTGCCATGAGTAGTGCAGCCTGCGTGTTCGACGGGCCACGACGAGCATGGGAGGAAGCAGCTGGAGTCAGCGATGGAGAAGTGGTGCGCCCGTCGCGGTGCACGGAAGGGTGCAACAAAGAGGCCTGTTGCTCATGGCCCGCAGGGCCCATGGCAGCGTTCACCAATGGCGATGAGGGTCTGCGAGGGCAGCCGTCGCCCGCTGGTGCTGTCTGAGCGACACAGGCGGCGAGAGCGGCCTGACGCTCAGCGCGAACTCGACATTCGTCAGCCATGGAAGAGGTGGAGCAGTGACGAATCGACCGTGGGGAGAGAGGCTCCGACGCACTCCAACCTGACGCCCCAAATGCTGGATTTCGGGTTCCGCAAAACTTTGAGAGGTTCGAACTATGGTGTGCCTGCGAAGATCTCAACCTTCCCAGTCTGCCTGCTCGCAAATCTCGTAGCCTAGCATGTCGAACTCGAAGGAAATGGGCCACAGCAGTTTACCTAGGTTCGGGCCACCTTGCAGTGTGAAACCCTACTCCAGCTTTGTGGTGGATTTGCCTCGTGGGGCTGAGGACGAACAAGTATAGTGGAGAACAACCTCGGGAGGTGTGTTCTTGAGCTCAAGTGAGCTGGTGAGGGTGGAATGGGTTCGGTCGACTTGATCCGTCGTCCTCTTTCCGTGGTGGTGGCTAGGTCCTATTTATAGTGGCCTTGGTCCTCTTCCCAAATGAAGGCAGGAAGGGATCCCACAACGGTCAAATTCGAAGGGAAACAATTGGTACATCTTATCCTGATGAAAGTGGTCTTCGCCTGCAAAAGCCTTTGGTTGTCACGCCGTGGTGGGCTCGACGATGACCTCCGTCCTGCCGTCCTGGCGGTCTTGGTCTTGTTGCACGAGAATGGAAACCATTGGCTGGTTCCTCGGGACTCTATGCCTATTGCTTGCCTCCTTTGCACCAAACAGGAAACCGGTATAATGCGCCTGTTGGCGCCCGCCTGCCCTTGGTCGTCATGGCACACGTCACCCGAACCTCAGGAGGTGACCCTTGCATAGAAATCTCCACTCCTCGGGAGCCAGCCTGAGGAGGCTGCTCCCTTTGAGGACTTAGTGTCGTCCGCTTCGCGAGGCTTGGCCCCTCGCGAGGGTCTTGAGTTCTCGATGTCGAAGCTGGGCCGTACCAGGCTGTCGATGGAGCCATGCCATGGGCCATAGGTAGGCAAGTCTGGGTACCCCTGTTCCCGGAACGCCAACAACTATCACCAGCAGCATATTTCAGGAGAGCAAAACTAGGAAGTTTTCGCTTAGGTCGAGCGGGACCGGCGGGATCACATATTTTCAGGGCGAATAGGAATAGTGGGATCGTGGGAATCCGGTTTTAGCATACGTGGGGATAGCGAGACGTACGGGATTTATTTGGATCGGAGATGGCCTGACCCGTTCCTTCCGGATCGAACGACAACCAAATCGCGTTCGGATCGGTTGCAGTTTTTCGATCATTCATTCAGAAAATAGATTTGTCGTTATTTAAAGGGAAATTTTATGGTGCATCATAATACACCAGATCACGTGTATTATATGGGAGATCTAACAAATGAGAATAACTGGGCCTTTCTGAGCCCAAGGGTATTTTCGACCTAAATTTTTTTGTACCTTTAATTGGTCCAATTAAGTCCAGGGGTATTCCCATCCGAATTTTTTTGATTAAATTAATTGCATTAATAAAAAACTTCATTCTAGAGGTCCAATCATCGTGCGTACTCTTTTGAATTTCGGTTTGAGCGGTTCGTCCTCTCTCCTCCTCTCGAGCCCTAACCTCGGCGCCCTCGATCGCCGCCGATCGCCGATGATTGCCCCCGGCTACCTCGATCGCCGTCGATCCCACTCGCTATGTCACTCCTTCCTCCTGCTCCTAATCCCCCTCCCCCCTCCATCGCAAGTCATCCCACTCGGGTCGCAGCGCCAGATCTTCTGACGAGCCTCCCTCCTTCCCCGAGCGGACGCCACCTTCCCCGACCCGAGATGCCACATCATCCTCATCGACGTGCATCAACTTTTTCATGCTGGATCTTCACTGTAAGTGCCTAGCCATCTCAAATCTTTGTTGGTCCCTTATGCATATAGTACCAATAGGGGTCGGATTTGATTAGGGTTTAGGATATGTCATGTGAGGTTTAGGGTTTATGGTTTCAGAAAGTTGTGACGAGGTTTCGATTGAAAGGGAGTGTAAGTTGGATTGAGCTAGGACATGTTGATGTAGTTAGTTAGTGTTTATGGTTTCAGAAAGTTGTGACAAGATTTTGATTCAAAGGAAGTGTAGGTCGGATTTAGCTAGGACATATTGAAGCACTTAGTTAGGGTTGTGTGCCATGAGAAAGTTGTCAGTAGATTTGGATTCAAAGAAAGTTATTTTGGATTTAGTTAGGAGATACTTTTGAATTGAGTTTCGAGATATTTTGGATTTAGTTAGGAGATAATTATTTTTGTATGGAGTTTGGAGTTATTTTTGACTTAGTTAGGAGATAATTTGCATTTAGTTAGGTGATAATTTTGGATTTAGTTAGGACACAATTTTGAATGGAGTTTGGAGATAATTGATCTATCAGGGTGGATCTATCAGGGGACTTGAAAGATTCGTGCACTTCGGATTTAGTTAGGAGATCATCAGTTACAACAAGTATAATCAATTAAATATTTCTAGATTTAGTCAGGGCATATTTTATACTTACTTAAAGCTTTTGAAGGATTGAGTTTGGTACATGAATCCGATATGAAAAATTAAATCAATTATTTAAGCCGAGTAGTGCATAATTATTATGTATGCTATCCATCCGTAACATTGACTATCTGTTTTCGTCGGCAGCATAACGACATGGATGATAAAGGTAACAATGGCAAAAACTTGGGGAATACAGGCAAGGATGACAAGGACATGGGTGATAGAAAAAACAAAGGCAAATGAATGGATGGTATGTGCTCGGATGATAATGATAATGAGGATGCAGGCAAGGACGGCATAGACCTGCATGATGTACACATGCAAGGTAAAGGAATTGATAATAAGGGCATGGCTGGTTCAGATCTGAATGAGTGTATGGAATACACAGAGATTGTGAACAAGACTTTCAGGACTGAGGAAGAAGCCTACATGTTCTACGTAGGCTATGCAAGAAAAAAAGGGTTTGGTGTTAGAAAGGATGATCCGAAGTACAAGGGTCTGGGTCCAAAACAAAATGCATACAGAAGGACATACAAGTGTTGCAAACAGGGATGGCGGGCTCTTAAGCACTTTAACAGAGCTGAAAGAAAAAGAACACCGAGGGGTCTTTCTCGGTGTGGGTGTCCCGCTCTTTTTCAGGTTGAGCTACAAGATAGCAGTGGCCTCTGGTTCATCAAGAATTTTGTGGACAAGCATAACCATCTGTTTGTCCCTGCTGACCTAACTCCCTACTAATCGTCTCATCATAGAATGACTGATGCACAAAAGGCCGATGTCATCGAGTATACTATTGGTGGAACACATCAGACTATGAATGTAATGGAGAAGAATGCCGGAGGTCCCGACAAGCTTGGATTTATAGATCGAGACCTATACAACCATGTTTCAATCCAGAAGAAGCGCAAGATGGGAGGAAGTGACGCTAGATATTTGCTCACCTATATGATTGCACAGAAAAAAGCAGACCGGGAATTCTTTTTCAAATACACAAAAGACAAAGATGGCCATTTGAGGAACATATTCTGGGCTGATTCACAATCCCGGATTGACTATGTTGCCTTTGGTGGTGTCGTGGTGTTCGACAGTACATACCAGTCTAACAAGTATAGGCTTCCGTTTGTTCCATTTGTTGCTCTGAACCATCACCACAACACAATTTTGTTTGGGGTCGGTCTAGTGTCAAACGAGACAATTGCATCATACCAGTGGCTTCTTCATGTATTTTTGGAGGCAATGTCCCATAAGGCACCCATTTCAGCAATCATCGATGGGGACGGTTCAATGGCTAAAGCAATAGCTACTGTTTGGACTGGAATAGATCATCATTTGTGCGCGTGGCATATCAAGGAGAATATGGTGATGCACCTCCCCAAGAAAAAGCTTGAGGGATTTAGGGAATTCATTTACCGTTGTTGGGATGTTGATGAGTTTGAGAAAATATGGTAGCTTATAAGGTTCGGTTCAAAATAAAACCAACGGGGAAGAGGTCGTCATGGGTTAACAGGATGTACGAGCTCTGACACAAATGGGTTGTTGCGTACACAAAGGGTAGATATTTCCTAGGCATGATGAGTAATCAGAGGAGTGAGTCTCTCAACTCAAGGCTTCATGTGCACCTGAACAGGAAGATGCAGCTTGTTGATTTGTTGCAGCATGTTGAGCACTGTGTATCCATAATGCGTAAGAATGAAGCAGCATTAGACGCAGTAGCAACACATATGATACCCTTCACTAAGCTGAATGCACACCCTCTGGAGATTGCTACCTCTTATATTTATACAATTGTGATGTTTCTAAAGGTAAAGCGTCAGATTGTCGAAGGGACAAATTGGTAGGTCACGGACCGGGTAGCATATGATGGTTTGGTCGTGTTTGGAGTTTTGCAATAAGCCCCATATGATAAAGTCCCATATGGCAGGGATGCTACAGAATTGCAAGGTAAGGAAGGTAAGGATGCTGAGGACTTGCATGCAAAAAAATTGGATGCTGAGGATCCCAATGACTTGGAAGGTAATTAAGGATGTTGAGGACTTGCATGCAAAAAACTTGGATACTGAGCATCCCAATGACTTGGAAGGAAAGGATGTTGAGGACTTGCATGCAAAAAACTTGGATGCTAAGGATCGCAATGACTTGGAAGGAAAGGATGGTGTGGACTTGCATGCAAAAAACCTAGATGCTAAGGATCCCAATGACTTAGAAGGTAAGGACAGTGAGGAGTTGGATGCAAAAAAGGTTGGATGCACAAGGCGTGGAAGCTAAGCCTGTGGATTTTATATATCACGTGACTTGTCTATTTACAGGAGCAAGACAGGATGATGCAGCTTGTAAATGTAAAACGTGGGAAAGTCAGGATTACCCATGCGCACATAAATTCTGCGTTCTGGATCATCTTGGTGTACACACATTTCCAAAAAAAATTGTCAAGAAAAGATGGACAATGCATGCCAAGCCAGCGTTCCCTTCTTCGAGGACTGCAAATACTCATGTATGGTCTGATCACATGAATAAGCATCATCAACTATGCAACATGGCTAGTGACGCTTTATTCATAGCGGCAGCTAGCGATTCATAGTCAGAACAGGTGATGGAGCTCCCCAGGAGTATATTGGTTGATGGAGAAAAAACTGATTTGGATGAAGGCCATAAATCGTTTGTTCCTTTGTCGACATACTTCTCTGCTGCTCGCAAATGCTGCACTGATGACGTGAAAATTCGATCAAAATAGTTCCAAAAAGGAGACCAACTACCAAAGAATCGAACAAGAGTATTAAATCCAGGCGTGAGCGGATGAGAGGGGAAAAAGCAACGAAGTAAGTGCACATGTTTATCTCATTGTTCATTTCCATACATGCTTACAATGTTAATATGTTCTCCGGGAGAGTGTTCACATCTTTTTCTTAAATTTACGCAGGAACAAATCGGGGAGATCAAAGGTCACAAGGAAGAAGAAGCAAAAAGAGAAAGACTCAGAGATAGAGGTGACACAGAGTCAGATACAAAAGAAGACGAAGATTCAAAAAAAGCAACGAAGTTAGTGCACATGTTAATCTCATTGTTCATTTCCATACATGCTTATATTGCTAATATGTTCTCCCGGAGAGTGTTCACATTTTTTTCTTCAATTTACGCATGAAAAAATCAAGGAAATCAAAGGTCACATGGAGGAAGAAGCAAAAAGAAGAGACAGAGTCAGATACAGAAGAAGAGACAGAGGCAGATACAGAAGAAGAGGAAGATTCAGGTACAGAAGAAGAGGAAGATTCGGATGCAGAAGAAGAGCACTACAAAAAAATACACTTCCGTGATGATACATGTTTGTCACAGTAGGTCGCGTTTTTTGTGATGCATGTACATCCATAACAAATTTATGACAGAATCAAGATAGTCATACCTGTGCTGTCGTAGAAGTGTTCCATGACATTACCAAAATTATCATCACAGAAGTGTCCACTTCCATGACGATAAATCACGCGTCACAGAAGTGCTTTCGTCAAGGGTGACTGAGGGAGTCCTGGACTAGGGCGTCTCCGGATAGCCGGACTATCATCATCGCCGGACTCCAAGACTATGAAGATACAAGATTGAAGACTTCGTCCCGTGTCCGGATGGGACTTTCCTTGGCGTGGAAGGCAAGCTTGGCAATATGGATATGTAGATCTCCTACCATTGTAACCGACTCTGTGTAACCCTAGCCCTCTCCGATGTCTATATAAACCGGAGGGTTTTAGTCCATAGGACGAACAACAATCATACCATAGGCTAGCTTCTAGGGTTTAGCCTCCTTGATCTCGTGGTAGATCCACTCTTGTACTACCCATATCATCAATATCAATGAAGAAGGAGTAGGGTTTTACCTCCATCGAGAGGGCCCGAACCTGGGTAAAAACATCGTGTCCCTTGTCTCCTGTTACCATCCGCCTAGACGCACAGTTCGGGACCCCCTACCCGAGATCCGCCGGTTTTGACACCGACATTGGTGCTTTCATTGAGAGTTCCTCTGTGTCGTCACCGATAGGCTTGATGGCTCCTTCGATCATCAACAACGGCGCAGTCCATGGCGAGACTTTTCTCCCCGGATAGATCTTCGTATTCGGCGGCTTTGCACTACGGGCCAATTTGCTTGGCCATCTAGAGCAGATCGAAAGCTACGCACCTGGCCATCAGGTCAGATTTGGAAGTCTAAACTTCACTGCTGACATCCGAGAGACTTGATCTTCGATAGATTCGAGCCACAGCCGAGCGCGCCGCACTGTCACGATGGGCATGATGTAGCTCTGCTGCCGGACAGTGCCCTGGAGGCCGCACACAAGTCCGCTCCGATCCTCAATTCGGAGCCGGCTGCCCACATCGAGGACGGGTGGCTAGACACCGCCTCGAGGGCTGCTACCCCTACGGCAATGGAGACGAATACTGACCTTGTCCCTTGTGACGCTCGTGACTCCGAGGTGCCGGACTCCTCGCCGGACTCCGAACCTCCTGCGCCCCCTCCAATCGAATCCGATCGGGCGCCGATCATGGAGTTCACCGCCACGGACATCTTTTAACACTCACCTTTTGGCGATGTCCTGAATTCGCTAAAGTATCTCTCGTTATCACGAGAGCCCTGGCCGAACTGCGGTCAGGATGGTTGGGATGCGGACGACGAAGAAATTCAAAGCCCACCCACCACCCTCTTTATACCCACTGTCGACGATTTAACCGACATGCTAGACTTCGACTCCGAAGACATCGACGGTACGGACGACGATGCCGGAGACGACCAAGAACCAGCGCCTACTGGGCACTGGAAAGCCACCTCAACTCACGACATATACATGGTGGATACACCAAAAGGAAGCGATAACGAGGAACAACGGGACGCGGCGAAGGATAATTCCCCCGAAAAACAACGAAAACGACGACGCAAGCGCCGCCCGAAGTCCCGCCTCGATAACAACAGCACCCATAATTTCCCAGCCGTAGAGCAGGGCGAACCAGTGGACGACGAACATGCAACCAAGCAACCATCCGAATAGGATGAATTGGACAAGCAACCCATCGCCGGTGAAAACAACAGTCCAGACGATCTCACGCCGGACACATCACCGGAGCATAAGAACCTTCACAAAAGGCTCATCGCCACTGCAAGAAGTTTGAAGAAGCAGAAATGGAAGCTCAAAACAGCGGAAGACGTACTCAGAATGAGATGGAGCAAAGTACTCAAGACCGCAGACAAATACGGCAATAGTCACCAAGCAAAGAGCTACCCGAAGTGCAAGCTGTTGCCCGAATTCGACGAGGAAGCCGTAGAGCCACCACAATCAAAAAGCAAAGAGGCCGCCTGGTCGGATAGACGACCAGATGATAGGCTAAGAGTAGCAAGCGACGCCGCACACAAGCCGGCACATGATACACATAAAGATCCTCGCAAAAAGAATGGCCCGGTCAGGTCCATTTACGGGCCAAAAAAAGAGGGCCCCAGGAAGCAACACAACACGCTGAGTGTTCAAAGATAACGGCACACCTAAATACAGGGGCGACGCACACCCACTATGTTTCACCGATGAGGTACTGGATCATGAATTTCCAGCGGGTTCTAAGCCCGTAAACATAGAGGCATACGACGGAACAACAGACCCCGGAGTCTGGATCGAGGATTACATCCTACACATACATATGGCTAGAGGAGACGATCTCCATGCCATAAAATACCTACCCCTCAAGCTCAAAGGGCCAGCTCGGCATTGGCTCAAAAGCCTCCTAGAAAATACCATTGGAAGTTGGGAAGAGCTCGAGGATGCGTTTAGAGCAAATTTTCAGGGGACTTATGTCCGCCCTCCAGATGCAGACGATTTAAGTCACATAACTCAACAGCCCGGAGAGTCAGCACGCAAATTCTGGAACAGGTTCCTCACCAAAATGAACTAAATAGTCGACTGTTCGGACGCCGAAGCCTTAGCAGCTTTTAAACATAACGTCCAAGACGAATGGCTCGCCAGACACCTCGGCCAAGAAAAACCAAGAACAATGGCCGCGCTAACGAGCCTCATGACCAGCTTTTGCGCGAGAGAAGATAGCTGGCTGGCAAGATGCTGCACCAGCGACCCAAGTACATCCGAGGTCAGAGATGGAAACGGGAAATCACGACGCAGAAAAGATCAGCGCCGGAATAAAGAAAATAGCCCAAAGAACACGGAGGTCAATGCCGGATTCAAAAGCTCTCGGTCGAACAGCAAAACACTGCCTCCTCAGGAAAACAGTGATGAGCTATCCAACCTAAACAAAATTTTGGATAGGATATGTCAAATCCACAGTACCCCCGGGAAGCCTACAAACCATACCCACCAAGATTGTTGGGTCTTCAAACAGTCCGGCCGACTTAACGCCAAACACAAGGGGCCCGACACACCAAGCGAAGACGATGACGAACCCCACAAGCAGAGCGCCGGAAAACAAAAGACTTTCCCACAAGAAGTCAAAACAGTAAACTCACTTCATGTGATAATACGGAACAATAGTGCGGCACCTGCTAAAGCACATGCCGCACGGTCCACCCCATTGGAATCCCGAGATTGGATGTCAAAACCAATTACTTTCGACCTTCTGGATTACTCCAGAAGTATTCGAAACATAGGATGGACTGCTTTGATATTGGATCCTATAATCGAAGGACTACAATTTACACAAGTCCTAATGGATGGCGGCAGCAATTTAAACCTGCTATATCCAGACACAATCCGCATAATGGGGATAGACCCTACCAAAATTCGCCATAGCAACACTTCCTTCAAAGGGGTGATGCCAGGCCCTTACGCCAATTGCACGGGCTCCTTACTTCTAGAAGCTGTGTTCGGTTCATCCGACAACTTCCGTCGCAAAAAGCTAATCTTTCATATCGCCCCATTTAAAAGTAGCCACCAGACACTATTGGGACGCGAAGCTTTCGTCCGCTTTAACGCAATACCGCATTATGCGTCTCTTACACTTAAAATGACCGGTCCACGCGGCATCATCTCCTTAAAAGGTCGCTCAAGACCCCGGACACGGCTAGGCGAGTCCGACATAAATAAACTAGGGGCTTCCTAGACGCATACCCCTTCACAAGGGGCTGTGCGCATGAACAATGAGAGCCAATAAAAGCTCAACTTTATTCATTTATTCATACTTTGTTTTAAATACATTTTTTGCACCATACCTTTCCAAGCTAAGTTCTTCCCTTTTATAGATGAACAGCGTGCTACACCCGTCCAGGATACAGCACAAAGGAGACACAGGCGCAGACGTGCAGCAGGGACCTGTTGCAAGGATTCTTTTCAGATTAAGACCCTGCGTAAACCTTTCTTACTGTCTCTTGTTGATACACATCCCCCGGTTTCTTACCATAACCAGGGAGGAGGCTGGCGTTTTGGCATCGGCCGCGCTAGAAGTTCTCGCCCGTACCTGGACACTAGGGGCTTAGGGCATTGTTCTGCCCGTTATCATAAAGACCGAATACCTCAGGGAGTGTTCGGCGTCTCGAGTTAGGCCTTATATGCATCAGCTCCGAATCATGTCTTTGGTCAAATGTTGGGTTTGCCCGGCTCCTGTGTTTTGCTGCCTTACGTTCCGTATCATCGGCTAACGCGGCACCAGGAGAACTACTACGATTGTGCCCTGGTTCGGCCAAGCGAGCACCTCAGTAGAGAAAGCCGAAAATTGACTGTCATGATATAGCGAGAGACTAGTCAACCACTCACTCGACTACCGGAATGTCTAGAATTCCTCCGCTTTGACGAAAGACCGTTTCCCGGTCAGGCACATACGCGCCCCGAATTCGGAGAGCGCGGTGCCCCTAGGGGCTATATCGTAGCCCCACCTTTGAACTCCTATGGCTAAGTGAAAGTGATAAAGCATTATAGTCCGGTTGCCTAGTTTGCTGCGCTACCACCTCCTTCACAGGACCAAGACATTGGATTAAGTGTGAAAATGCGACCTTTTTCAAACACCCCCGCACCCTGTGAGTGGGGGCTGAAGCCGAAGACTGCCATCTTTCAGGTTATATACACATATACATTAACGGCCGCACAGGAAATATTTCAATACTTGAACGCACAAGTATAAAAAGCCGTTACATTATAAATGTGGTTTCACAAACCATAAATATCATTTGAACATAAAATTTTTCGAGCACTGCGACTCTATTACACGAGCGCCCTGAAGGACTTCCCCAAAATAGTTCTCAGCGGGTAACCGGCTCTCGTCCGAACCCCGGATTGCAACATCGGTGGCATCCATCTCCGACCAGTATGTCTTCACACGGGCGAGAGCCATCCGTGCACCCTCTATGCATGCCGACCGCTTCATCGCCTTGATATGCAGCACCGCCCCAAGGAATTGCTACAATAAGCCAAAATAACTCTTCGGCTTGGGCCTATCCGGCCACAGATGAGCCACCACATCCGTCATGGCAAATTCGGACAATCTATTCAGCTCAGCCCACTCAGCCAACCGATCGGTCAACGGAAGTGAACGCTCCGGACTGTGGAATTGAGACCAAAAAAGCTCTTCCATCTCGTAATCCTTTTGGCTTCGGAAGTGCACGACCGCGTCCGCCACACTCGTCGCCAAATCCAGATAAGGATCCTCCGCACCCCACAGCTGGCCCAATTGAGCATAATTCTGATCCATGAACTTCCTGCGCAGCAGAAAGGGCTTTCTGGCCGCAATGTCTCTGGCCTGACGCAACTCCTCCTTTATAGCCCTCATTGCAGAACGGGCATCCTTGGCTTCGGCGGTGGCCTTCTTCAGGTCCTCTTGCTCCGCTCGGCGTTCTTTTTCAAGAACCTCATAGCGGTCGGTAACATCCTTCAGCTTCACGGCCATTTCGGCCATCTCCTCCCTGCTTCGGCAGTGAGCAGCCTTTTCGGCTTTTAGCTCTTCAGCTGCCTTCGAGGCAGCCGCATCACTCCTTCTGGCCTGCTCCTTGGCTCGAGCAAGCTCTGCCCGAAGGTCCTCCACAGCAGCGGCACCATCTGCATCAAGCATACATGTTGTAAGGAGTGGGCGTCAGCTCCCTTACTAGGTGACCACGGGGAAACAACCTACCTTGTGACTCATCAAGGCGTTTATTGACCAGCGCGATGTCCGCATCCGCAACATCGAGTTGCCGCTTTAGCTCGGCAACTCTATCAGTCTGGCTGGCCACCGGACGATCCGCCACCTGCATAGGAAAAGAGAGAATTAATAACTGAGATTATGATCCTCAGCACGCTGTCGCTTTCGACAACATACCGAGTCTCAGGGGCTACTATCTATACAGGGCGCACTCTATGTGCAAAACTGTCAAAAGGTATGTCATTTTTGCGTACCTCAAAACCCGCCAGTAAACTTCTGACGGCATCATGCAACCCGCCCTCAGCGGACGAAATTCTTTCAATCACCATACTCATCAATGTACGGTGATCCTCTGAGATAGACGCCCTCTCAAGTAGATCTTTCAGCTCCCCGCCGTACACCAGTAGGTGCCAAACTCTCCGGCCCTGCCGGACTCGGGTAGACCCTCTGTGACGACACCGCAGGTTCGTCCGCCCCGCCTGACGGTGCGGCAGATGGAGGCGTCTCGCTCTCCATCATCTCCGGACGAAGGTCCCTCGAAGATGAGCTCAGCTGAGAAGGGCGGAGATCCGAACTACAAGGCAAAAACTTTGGTTATCCTCAGAAGCAAAAATAGGGATGTCCCTTATTATAAAACTCCCCTTTCCTACTTACGGCTCGCTGGAGGGCTGATTCCTTAGGGGAGATAGTGCGGCCGGGGCTTCTCCTGGCGCAGGACCCTCTGGTGAAGATTTCTTCCCCCGCTTTGAGGCCTTAGCCTCCGGATCTTCAGAAGCGGTCCTCTTCTCCCCCTGGAAGGAGGGATTCTCGATCCCCCCTTTCTTGAAAGCCTCCTTAGCAAAGGCGGTAGTTTATTTGTTTTCCCCTTCGCCCTCTTCTGAAGGCGCAACCTCCAGCATCTTGACCAACACGGGATCCGGCGTGGTCTCCGGGAGGGGTACCGGACACCGTATCAGTTTTGCTTGCGCTATCCACTCCTGTTCAAAGGACGATTGGTTAAAAGGCAAATCCAAGATAGGAAAATGAACGGTATGTCCGGATACAGGGCTACTTACTTGAGTATTCGGGGGATTGCAGCTTAAGCCGGCGTCCTCGGTCAATTCCGGACACACCTCTTGTGATCCGAAGAACAATTTGTACATGTCCACAGGTGTCGTACCCATGAAGTGTTGGAGAGCTCGTGGCCCCTCCGGATTGAATTCCCACAGGCGGAGGGGGCGACGTTTGCAGGGCAGGAGACGCTGAATTAGCATGACCTACGTCACTACGACCAGATTGATCTCCCTCTCTTGGAGGTCTCGAATCCGGCCCTCCAATAGGGGTACGTCCTTGGACGGCCCCCAGTCAAGCCCTTTGTTGACCCATGATGTCAGCCATTGTGGAGGGCCCGAGCGAAAGGCGGGCGGCGGCCTCTGCCTGCTGCCCCTGGGAGCGGTGATATAGAACCACTCCTGCTGCCACAAACCGAGCTCCTCCTGAAAAGAGCCCTCGGGCCATGGAGCATCAGCCCTCTTGCTTATAACCGCCCCGCCGCACTCTGCCTAACGCCCATCAGTCATCTTCGGCTCCACGTTGAAGGTTTTGAGCCACGAACCAAAGTGAGGGGTGGTGCGGAGGAAGGCTTCGCAGACGACAATAAATGATGAGATATGGAGGATGGACTCCGGAGCCAAGTCGTGGAATTCCAACCCACAGTAAAACATGAGTCCCCTCACGAAGGGATCCATCCGGAAGCCTAAACCCCGACGGAGGTGAGACACGAACACGACGCTCTCGCCTGGCTTGGGAGTGGGAATGACTTGCCCTTGGGCAGGCAGCCTATGCGAAATCTCGTAGGTTAAGTACCTGGCTTCTCTCAGCTTTAGCACGTCCTCCTCCGTGACGGAGGAGGGCATCCACCGGCCCTGCAGGTCGGAGCCGGACATTGTCAAAGTCCTGAAGCACTCGAATCTGGAGCCCTGAGTGTTGGAACTCGGGGCGAGGGGCGGATTCGATTCAGGATTGAAGAAAAGGGACGAGCCTGGGTCTCATTATAAAGAGGGAGAATACAAAGAGCCGTCCTAGTGACCGTTTGGAACCCGCCTTCGATGGAGGGGGCATGGCAACGGCCACGGTTGGGTTACCCACGTCCGTATTGATGGGAATCCCAGAATAAGGGGAACACGATCTCTGCTTCGACAAGGCGTGCCAAGGAAACCGCTTCGCTAAACGCATTGAGGTGGTATAATAAAAACAATTCAAGTAAAGGCTTGGTAGTGGTGTGACGTCACGCCACAAAATACGTCAGCAGATTGAACTTGTGTAAATATTATTCTCTCTATGGTGGTATGTGGAATTTATTTTACAGAGCCGGACACTATCCTGGTGTTCACAATCTTCTATGAATTATTCGGAGGAGGAACCCGCCTTGCAATGCCGAAGACAATATGCGCGCCGGACTCGTCGTCATTGAAGCCTGGTTCAGGGACTACTGAGGGAGTCCTCGACTCGGGGGTGTCCGGATAGCCGGACTATCATCATCAGCCGGACTCCAAGACTATGAAGATACAAGATTGAAGACTTCATCCCGTGTCCGGATGGGACTTTCCTTGGCGTGGAAGGCAAGCTTGGCAATATGGATATGTAGATCTCCTACCATTGTAACCGACTCTGTGTAACCCTATCCCTCTCTAGTGTCTATATAAACCGGAGGGTTTTAGTCCATAGGACGAACAACAATCATACCATAGGCTAGCTTCTAGGGTTTAGCCTCCTTGATCTCGTGGTAGATCCACTCTTGTACTACCCATATCATCAATATCAATCAAGCAGGAGTAGGGTTTTATCTCCATCGAGAGGGCCCGAACCTGGGTAAAAACATCGTGTCCCTTGTCTCCTGTTACCATCCGCCTAGACGCAAAGTTCGGGACCCCCTACCCGAGATCCGCCGGTTTTGACACCGACAGTGACCGACACGTGGCATCCACCGTAACGGAACGCTGTTAAGCTATCGGGTCGGGTTTTGGTTCCGATAACCTGTTAACAGCCCCGACCAATGGGGATTTTCCACGTGTAAAATCATCATTGGCTGGAGGAAACACTTGTCTGCTCATCGTTGGGACAGATGTCATCCACTCATTGTACGGAAGGCGTCTACGATACGTCGACACGTGGCACGGCCCAACAGAGGCCCATTCCTGTGAAAAGTCCGGCCCGTTTGACTTGGTCAAAATGTGGCGGGCCGGCCCATGGAAAGCCTGTTAATGGCCTATTCGCATATAGCCCATTTACAGCCCGCTAACCCAAGGCCCGTTATGCCCTATCCGAGTTAGGCCCAGTAGCGTCATGTGGGCCACCCAATATTATTCCAGCCCGTTTTCACTTCTGGCCCATGTATAGCCCATGACGTCTTTCGGCCCATATGAGGCCCTATGTAACTCTTGGCCTATTAACGGCCCGTGGTGAAACTGGCCCGTAATGAACAGTGTATCACTTGACACCCTTTAACGGCCCGTGGAGAAACTGGCCCGTAATGAACAGTGTATCACTTTATACCCATTAACGGCCCGTTATTCTGTTGGGCCGTTTCCACCCCATGTTATCTTTCGGCCTTCTAGGAGCCCATTTATTCTTGGGCTCATTTCCAGCATTTGTTTACTTACGGCCAGTTACTGTCATTTTCTGCTTGTGGGCCAAATTCAGCCAGTGGTTACAGTCGGCCCGTTTGTGGTCCGTTAATACGTTGGGCTGTTTTCATAGCATCATGAAATACGGCCTATTAACGATGGCCCGTTATGGTCGGCCCATGAACGGACGATTCCAACTCTAGCCCGTTTACGGCCATAATGCGGCCTGTTATTGGCCCATGTTATCATACTGCCCGTATAAGGCCCATTTAGGATACGGCCCGTAGAAAGCCCATTGTTTCTACGGCCCTTAGAAGGCCCATTGTTTCTACGACCCGTAGAAGGCCCACTGTTTCTTCGACCCGTAGGAGGCCCAGTGTCACTACAGTAAATATTAGCCCATGGTTATTGTAGCCTAGTTTTAAAAAATAGGTTATTGCAGCCACTAGCAAACCGCGGAAAAAGAACTGCAATGACTACAAGCAAACAAATAAACAAGATAACAAGGAAATAAATAAGCAAGCAACTTACGCTAGGCTATCACGGCTATCACATATTACATCCACTGGGCATCAAAGTTCACCACCAGTGCAAATAAACGCGCCGACAAAAGAATATACAAAACTGAGAGCACTTCAGAAGGCACTAGGCCTGGCCAGGTAGGGCCCTCGAAACAGTTGAAGAAGCTGAGTAGACCTCAGTTGTGTCAACGATAGATGCATCAACACTAGATTTAAGGCTTGATGGTGCGCACGGCAGTCCTCTGACATCTTCATTGCATCTTTGACTTCAAGTCGGAGCTGAGCTGAAGCAAGTGTTTCCTCTTTAAATTGAGACTGAAGAAGTCGAACTGATTGAGGCAGCGACTGCACAGAGGTTGTCTCACACCTGCTGGTGACAGGACCTTGGGGTCATCTCGCTTTCCACAAGATTGTTTGGTTCACTATATTCCCTAAAGTTTTGCCTGGTGTAAGAGATACGACTCTGAAAGAGAAACAAGGAGACACGTAACATGTTTCACAATTATATAAGCAAATAAATGGACCTGTATTGCATAAGGAACATGTTTTTACAACTACAATTTGAAACTGGTAGTTGTTGCAAACATCCAATCAGATGTAAACAGCAAAGCAAACAACAGTGGAGGAAATGATGCCTATCCAAATGTATACTAGAACAAAGTTTGAAGGCTTGAGAAGGATGAACTTACATTACATGTTAAAATGGGCTGGACAAAGCCCTTCTCCATGTTGATGGAATGATAATTCAATAAATTCCCCAAAGAAATTCTTTATAAGCACACAAAGTGTTCCTCCGGTAAACGGGAGTTGCATAATCTCATAGTTATAGGAACATGTATAAGTCATGAAGAAAGGAATAGCAACATACTAAATGATCAAGTGCTAAGCTAACGGAATGGGTCAAGTCAATCACATCATTCTCCTAATGATGTGATCCCGTTAATCAAATGACAACTCATGTCTATGGTTAGGAAACTTAACCATCTTTGATTCACGAGCTAGTCGAGTAGAGACATACTAGTGACACTCTGTTTGTCTATGTATTCACACATTGATTATGTCTCCGGTTAATACAATTCTAGCATGAATAATAAACATTTATCATGATATAAGGAAATAAATAATAACTTTATTATTGCCTCTAGGGCATATTTCCTTCAGTCTCCCACTTGCACTAGAGCCAATAATCTAGTTTACATCGCCATGTGATTTAACACCAATATTCATATCTGTATATGATTAACACCCATAGTTCACATCGTCATGTGACCAACACCCAGAGGGTTTACTAGAGTCAATAATCTAGTTCACATCGCTATGCGATTAACACCCAAATAGTACTAAGGTGTGATCATGCTTTGCTCGTGAGAGAAGCTTAGTCAATGGGTCTGTCACATTTAGAGCCGTATGTATTTTGCAAATATTTTATGTCCACAATGCTCTGAACGGAGCTACTCTAGCTAATTGCTCCCACTTTCAATATGTATCCATATTGAGACTTAGAGTCATCTGGATCGGTGTGAAAGCTTGCACCGATGTAACTCTTTACGACGGGTTCTTTTATCACCTCCATAATTGAGAAATATTTCCTTAGTCCTCACTAAGGATATTCTTGACCAATGTCCAGTGATCTACTCCTAGATCACTATTGTACTCCCTTGCTAAATTCAGAGCAAGGTATACAATAGGTCTGGTACATAGCATATTATACTTTATAGAACCTATGACTGAGGCATAGGAAATGACTTTCATTCTCTTTTCTATTTTCTGCCGTGGTCAGGATTTGAGTCTTACTTAATTTCACACCTTTGCAACACAGGCAAGAACTCTTTCTTTGACAGTTCCATTTTGAACTACTTCAAAATCTTGACAAGGTATGTACTTATTGAAAAACTTATCAAGCGTCTTGATCTATCTCAATAAATCTTGATGCTCAACATGTAAGTAGCTTTACTGAGGTCTTTCTTTTAAAGAAATCCTTTCAAATATTCCTTTATGCTTTCCAGAAAATTCTACATCATTTCTGATCAACAATATGTTACTCACATATATTTATCAGAAAGGCGGTAGTGCTCCCACTCACTTTATTGTAAATACAGGCTTCACCGCAAGTCTGTATAAAACTATATGCTTTGATAAACTTATGAAAGCGTATATTCCAACTCTGAGATGCTTGCACTAGTCCATAGATGGATCGCTGGAGCTTGCACATTTTGTTAGCACTTTTAGGATTGACAAAACCTTTTGGTATCATCATATACAACTCTTCTTTAAGAAACCCATTAAGGAATGCAGTTTTGACATCCATTTGCCATATTTCATAAAATGTGGCAATTTCTAACATGATTCAGACAGACTTAAGCATCGCTACAGTTGAGAAAATCTCATTGTAGTCAACACCTTGAACTTGTCGAAAACCTTTTTGCGACAAGTCGAGCTTTGTAGATAGTAACACTACTATCAGCATCTGTCTTCCTCTTGAAGATCCATTTATACAATATGGCTTGCCGATCATTGGGCAATTCCACCAAAGTCCACACTTTGTTCTCATACATGGATCCTATCTCAGATTTCATGGCCTCAAGCCATTTCCCGGAATCTGGGCTCATCATCGCTTCCTCATAGTTTGTAGGTTCATCATGGTCTAGTAACATAACTTCCAGAATAGGATTACCGTACCACTCTGGTGCGGACTGTACTTTGGAAGACCTACGAGGTTTTGTAGTAACTTGATCTGAAGTTTCATGATCATCATCATTAGCTTCCTCACTAATTGGTGTACGAATCACTGGAACTGATTTCTGTGATGAACTACTTTCCAATTCGGGAGAAGGTACAAATTACCTTATCAAGCTCTACATTCCTCCCATTCACTTCTTTCGAGAGAAACTCCTTCTCTAGAAAGGATCCATTCTTAGCAATAAATGTTTTGCCTTCGGATCTGTGATAGAAGGTGTACCCAACAGTTTCCTTTGGGTATTCTATGAAGACGCACTTCTCCGATTTGGGTTCGATCTTATCAGGTTGAAACCTTTTTCACATAAGCATCGCAACTCCAAACTCTAAGAAATGACAGCTTAGGTTTACTGCTAAACCATAGTTCATACGGTGTCGTCTCAACGGATTTAGATGGTGCCCTATTTAAAGTGAATGCAGATGTCTTTAATGCATAACCCCAAAACAATAGTGTTAAATCGGTAAGATACATCATAGATCACACCATATTCAATAAAGTGTGGTTACGATGTTCGGACACACCATTACGCGGTGGTGTTCTGTGTGGCGTGAACCGTGAAACTATTCCACATTGTTTAAAATGAAGGCCAAACTCGTAACTCAAATATTCTTCTCTACGATCAGATTGTAGAAACTTTATTTTCTTGTTACGATGATTCTCCACTTCACTCTGAAATTCTTTGAACTTTTCAAATGTTTTAGACTTGTGCTTCATTAAGTAGATATCCGCATATCTGCTCAAATCATCTGTGAAGGTCAGAAAATAATGATACCCACCACGAGCATCAACACTCATTGGACCACATACATTGGTATGTATTATTTCCAACAAGTTAGTAGCTCGTTCCATTGTTCCAGAGAACGGAGTTTTGGTCATCTTTCCAAAAAGGCACGGTTCGCAAGCATCAAATGATTCATAACCAAGTGATTTCGAAAATCCATCTTTATGGAGTTTCTTCATGCGCTTTACACCGATATGACCCAAACGGCAGTACCACAAATAAGTTGCACTATCATTATTAACTTTGCATATTTTGGTATCAACATTATGAATATATGTATCACTACGATCGAGATCCAACAAACTATTTTCATTGTGTGTATGACCATTCGAAGGTTTTATTTCATGTAAACAGAACAACAATTATTCTCTGACTTTAAATGAATAACCGTATTGCAATAAACATGATCAAATCATATTCATGCTCAACGCAAACGCCAAATAACATTTATTTAGGTTTAACACTAATCCTGAAAGTATAGGGAGTGTGCGATGATGATCATATCAATCCTGGAACTACTTCCAACACTCATTGTCACTTCCCCTTCAACTAGTCTCTGTTTATTCTGTAACTCCTGTTTTGAGTTACTAATCTTAGCAACCAAACAAGTATCAAATACTCAAGGGCTACTATAAACACTAGTAAGGCACACATCAATAACATGTATATCAAACATACCCTTGTTCACTTTGCCATCCTTCTTATCCACCAAATATTCCGGGCATTTCCGCTTCTAGTGACCATTTTGTTTGCAGTGTAAGCACTCAGTTTCAGGCTTTGGTCTAGCTTTGGTCTTCTTCACGGGAGTGACAACTTGCTTGTCATTCTACTTGAAGTTCCCTTTCTTTCCCTTGGCCCTTCTCTTTAAACTAGTCGTCTTTTCAAGCATCAACACTTGATGCTCTTTCTTGATTTCTACCTTCGTCGATTTCAACATCACGAAGAGCTCGGGAATCATTTTCGTCATCCCTTGCATACTATAGTTCATCACGAAGTTCTAGTAACTTAGTGATGGTGACTAGAGAATTCTGTCAATCACTATCTTTCTGGAAGATTAACTCCCACTTGATTCAAGCGATTGAAGTACCCAGACAATCTGAGCACATGCTCACTAGTTGAGCGATTCTCCTCCATCTTTTAGCTATAGAACTTGTTGGAGACTTCATATCTCTCAACTCGGGTATTTGCTTGAAATATTAACTTCAATACCTGGAACATCTTATATGGTCCATGACGTTCAAAACATCTTTGAAGTCCCGATTCTAAGCCGTTAAGCATGGTGCACTAAACTATCAAGTAGTCATCATATTGAGCTAGCCAGACGTTCATAACGTCTGCATCTGCTCCTGCAATAGGTCTGTCACCTAGCGGTGCATTAAGGACATAATTCTTCTGTGCAGCAATGAGTATAAACCTCAGATCACGGATCCAATCCGCATCATTTCTACTAACATTTTTCAACACAATTTTCTCTAGGAACATATCAAAATAAACATATGAAAGCAACAACGCGAGCTATTGATCTACAACATAATTTGCAAAATACTACCAGGACTAAGTTCATGATAAATTTAAGTTCAATTAATCATATTACTTAAGAACTCCCACTTAGACAGTCATCTCTCTAGTCATCTAAGTGATCACGTGATCCAAATCAACTAAACCATGTCCGATCATCACGTGAGATGGAGTAGTTTTCAATGGTGAACATCACAATGTTGATCATATCTACTATATGATTCACGCTTGACCTTTCGGTCTCCGTGTTCCGAGGCCATATCTGTATATGCTAGGCTCGTCAAGTTTAACCTGAGTATTCCGCGTGTGCAACTGTTTTGCACCCGTTGTATTTGAACGTAGAGCCTATCACACCCGATCATCACGTGGTGTCTCAGCACAAAGAACTTTCGCAACGGTGCATACTCAGGGAGAACACTTCTTGATAATTTAGTGAGAGATCATCTTAAAATGCTACCGTCAATCAAAGCAAGATAAGATGCATAAAGGATAAACATCACATGCAATCAATATAAGTGATATGATATGGCCATCATCATCTTGTGCTTGTGATCTCCATCTCCGAAGCACCATCGTGATCACCATCGTTGCTGGCGCGACACCTTGATCTCCATCGTAGCATCGTTGTTGTTACGCCATCTATTGCTTCTACGACTATCACTACCGCTTAGTGATAAAGTAAAGCAATTACAGGGCGTTTGTATTTCATACAATAAAGCGACAACCATATGGCTCCTGCCAGTTGCCGATAACTTCGGTTACAAAACATGATCATCTCATACAATAAAATATAGCATCACGTTTTGACCATATCACATCACAACATGCCATGCAAAAACAAGTTAGACGTCCTCTACTTTGTTGTTGCAAATTTTACGTGGCTGCTACGGGCTGAGCAAGAACCGTTCTTACCTACGCATCAAAAACCAAAACGATAGTGCGTCAAGTTAGTGCTGTTTAACCTTCACAAAGACCGGGCGTAGCCACACTCGGTTCAACTAAAGTGAGAGAGACAGACACCCGCCAGTCACCTTTAAGAGCGAGTGCTCGTAACGGTGAAACCAGTCTCGCGTAAGCATACGCGTAATGTCGGTCCGGGCTGCTTCATCTCACAATACCGCTGAACCAAAGTATGACATGCTGGTAAGCAGTATGACTTGTATCGCCCACAACTCACTTGTGTTCTACTCGTGCATATGACATCTACGCATAAAACCTGGCTCGGATGCCACTGTTGGGGAACGTAGTAATTTCAAAAAAATTCCTACGCACACGCAAGATCATGGTGATGCATAGCAACAAGAGGGGAGAGTGTTGTCCACATACCCTCGTAGACCGTAAGTGGAAGCGTTATGACAACGCGGTTGATGTAGTCATACATCTTCATGATCCGACCGATCCAAGCACCGAACATACGGCAGCTCCGAGTTCAGCACACGTTCAGCTCGATGACGATCCCCGGACTCCGATCCAGCAGGGTGTCGGGGATGAGTTCCGTCAGCACGACGGCGTGGTGACGATGATGATGTTCTACCGACGCAGGGCTTCGCCTAAGCACCGCAACGATATGACCGAGGTGGAATATGGTGGAGGGGGCACCGCACACGGCTAAGGAACGATCACGATGATCAACTTGTGTGTTATGGGGTGCCCCCTGCCCCCGTATATAAATGAGCAAGGGAGGAGGACGCCTGCTCTAGGAGGAGGGCGCGCCAAGGGGAGTCCTACTCCCACCGGGAGTAGGACTCCTTCTTTCCTAGTCCAATTAGAAGAAGGGGGAAAGGAGGGAAGTGGAGAAGGAAGGGAGAGGGGGGCCGCGCCCCAAACCCCTTGTCCAATTCGGACTGGGCTTGGGAGGGGCGCGTGCCACCTCCCGGCTCCTTCCCACTAAGGCCCATTAAGGCCCAATACACTTCCCCGTATTCCCGTAACTCCCTGGTACTCCGAAAAATACCAGAATCACTCGGAACCTTTCCGATGTCCCAATATAGTCGTCCAATATATCGATCTTTATGTCTCGACCATTTCGAGACTCCTCGTCATGTCCCCGATCTCATCGGGGACTCCGAACTCCTTCGGTACATCAAAACTCAAAAACTCATAATAAAATTGTCATCAAAACCTTAAGCATGCGGACCCTACGGGTTCGAGAACTATGTAGACATGACCGAGACACGTTTCTGGTCAATAACCAATAGCGGAACCTGGATGCTCATATTGGCTCCTACATATTCTACACAGATCATTATCGGTCAAACTGCATAACAACATACATTGTTCCCTTTGTCATCGGTATGTGTCGGTGTCAAAACCGGCGGATCTCGGGTAGGGGGTCCCGAACTGTACGTCTAGGCGGATGGTAACAGGAGACAACGAACACGATGTTTTTACCCAGGTTCGGGCCCTCTCGGTGGAGGTAAAAGCCTACTCCTGCTTGACTAATATTGATGATATGGGTAGTACAAGAGTAGATCTACCGCGAGATCAAGGAGGCTAAACCCTAGAAGCTAGCCTATGGTATGATTGTTGTTCGTCCTACAGACTAAAACTCTCCGGTTTATATAGACACCGGAGAGGGCTAGGGTTACACAGAGTCGGTTACAAGGGTAGGAAATCTACATATTCGTATTGCCAAGCTTGCCTTCCACGCCAAGGAAAGTCCCATCTAGACACGGGACGAAGTCTTCAATCTTGTATATTCATAGTCCGGCCAATGATGATAGTTCGGCTATCCGGACACCCCCTAGTCCAGGACTCCTTCAGTAGCCCCTGAACCAGGCTTCAATGACGACGAGTCCGGCGCGCATATTGTCTTCGGCATTGCAAGGCTGGTTCCTCCTCCGAATAATTCACAGAAGATTTTGAACACTAGGATAGTGTCCGGCTCTGCAAAATAAACTCCACATTCCACCGTAGAGAGAATAATATTCACACAAGTTCAATCTGCTGACGTATTTCGTGGCATGATGTCACATCGCGGCCAAGCCTTTACTCGAATCGTTTTTATTGTTCCACCTCAGCGTGTTTAGCGAAGCGGTTTCCTTGGCACGTCTTGTCAAAGCAGAGATCGTGTCCCCTTATTCCGGGATTCTCATCAATACGGACGAGGGTAACCCAACCGCGCCATTAATTGCGGCGCTTGGGAGATAAGCGAGTTTTACCGGGCTGGTGGGGACTCATAGCTTCGTCCGCCCATATATAAGGGGACAAGGATCCAACTTTTTACCTATGCCTTCTTCCTCCTTTGCTTATCCATCTCCGCGCACTCGAGCTCTAGCGCCCAAGTCCGCACATCTCACCTCAACCTTCTCCAACCATGTCCGGAGCGGGAGGCAAGTGGATGGCCTCCTCCGTCACGGAGGGGCACATCAAAAAGCTGCGCAAGGCCGAATATTTGTCCAGCGATATCGCGCACCGGCTCCCCGACGAGGATGGTGTCCGGGGGCTCATGTTCTACTATGCCCTGGATTTCCATGATCTGGCCCCGAATTTTATCCTCAACATCTCGGCGTTTATCGTCGTGTGCGAGGCCTTCCTCTGCATCTAGCCCCACTTCGGTTTATGGCTAAAGACTTTTAATGTCAAGCCGAAGGTAGTGGGTGGCCGCCAAGCAGAGTGCGAAGGCGCCATGGGGGGCAAGATTCCCAACGTCACCTGTCTTGAGGGCGCCTTCGTGGAAACCATCAAAGGGTGGCAATCGGGGTGGTTCTACGTCACCGAGCCGCGTGACCCTGAATGGGCAGCGGCCCCCGAATTCAGATATGGCATCCCCACACGGCTCACCTCCTGGAAAGAGAAGGGCCTGTCGTGGGGCGATTCGGAGGAGCTGACCGGACTCCAATCCCGTCTCCAAACCTTGGTGAACAAGAAGCTCAAGCTTGTCAACGTAGTCCAGGTCATGCTCACCCGCCGGATTCTCCTGTGCCAACAGCGGGATTTCAACTTGTGGGACTTCGATCCGGCACAGCACCAGACCTTGAGCAGGCTCTTCGACACTACGTACGAAGAGGCCTGGAGGGTGCTGTTCAAGGGCGCCGAGGCTCCCGCATCCGCTGCCGAAGATCGCGGATTCAGCTCGCAGCGTCAGGCTGGCGAGGTAAGATATATTACCCTTTACGGGACACTTGTTTTCCATAGTTTGACTCTATGCGGGATCTAAGCTCCCCTTACCTTTAACAGGCCTGGCAGAAGACATCCGGGCAGGTTAACTGTCCGGCTCCCCTTCCATAAGACCCAGCGGACGCCCGTTTGACGGGGCTGCTGGTCCCAGCGCCCTACGTGGTGCCAGAGAAGAATGCCAAGAAGAAGGCCACGGGAACCCGGAGGAGTTCCCGACGCCAGGTGTTATTGGACTCATCATCCGATGACTCCGAGGCGGACTCCTCCCACGAAGACGAGGAGGAGAAGAAAAGGGCCTCTCCCCCAGCGGGGGGAGAGAAGAAGAGGAAGGCTTCCCCAACGGGGGAGGCCGAAGGGTCCAAGAAGGGAAGGACCCTTCTTCCGGACTGTTCCACCAACGCCGACGATGGCGAAGAGGAGTGGCCCTCTAGGGCCAAGCCCCTGGTGAGATCATAAGTGTCCGGATTCCAGAATAACTCATGATTTTTCTTACGTCGCATAGTGTCTTCTAACGCTGAATATAACCATGTAGTCCGCCCAAGGACGATCTTGCCGCTTCGTCGAGCGGGTCCCTGGGTTCGTCGGACGTGAATAGCGCTTCACTTCCGACCGCCTCCTCCCCCCATGACGCAGACGACGCTGAGGTGGGGTCCCAGAAGGGGACCGGCCAGGAGGAGGAGGCCCCGGAGGTGTCGTAGGGCAACCTCTCGGACTTTGGACCGGACTCCGCACCGGAACCTTTGGTGGTTCCGGAGTCCGGCGGGCGGCCCCTTCGTGAGAAGGGGGAGACAGCGAAGCTTGTGGCCTCCGTCCAACCGGAGGCACCGGATAACTTGCTGGAGGCGCTCAACGGCGCTTCCATCTATGAGGAGCACCGCACTGTCATGAGTGTGGTGATTCAGAAGGTTGAGCCCGCCAAGAGCGGGCTGACCAAAGCCTGCACCACCCTTCTAACAGGCTTTGAGGTATGTGATTAAGATATGTAAAAATAGTACCGCATAGATAGTAGCCCCTGATGCTCAGTTCGGTGTTCGGAAAGAAAAGCCGAACTGAGGATCTAAAAAGATATACGCATGAGTCTAACACAAATATGTCAATATGGGAATGCAGGCTGCGCTGCTGACCTTTGCTGCACTGACTGCAGAGGTCAATGCCTTGAAGAAGAGCCTCGAGCGGTCCGAGATCGAGCTCGGCCGTGCCAAGAAGCAGCTCGAGGACAAGGAAGGTAAGTAACACCTTATTAAAGTTGTACCCTATAGAAAAGGATTTTGGTTGCAAAAAATGACAGGAATAACGTGGGTACCCCACGGGCTACGAACGAGGTGGCGACCCTGAAGGAGGCGGTGTCCGCGGCCGAACGCAATGCGGCCGCGGAATGCATCGAGCGAGAGAAGCAGGAGGCGCGGATGGCGGAGGTAAGGCAAGAGCTCCAGGCTCTCGTGGAAAAACATGAGAGTTTGGAGCGTGACTCGAAGACTCGAGAGTCCGAGCTCGTGTCGGCTCTTGAGAGTGCCAAAGCCGCTAAGGCCGAAGCCCAAAAGGACCTCCAAGAAATCGAGGCAGTAAAGAAGATAGCAGCGGGTAAGGCATTCTTCATGCAAAGCAAGCATGTAAAAGTGAATTACTTGTTACTTACCCGAATTCGGAGCTCTCCAGGAGCGTTCGTAGATCTGCCCCATACCGTGTCCGATGCTGCGCGTTCTATAGAGCTGAGGAGGGGAGCTCGACGGAAAAGGTGTTCTAGTCTCAGTATGCTGAGGCCGGACATCCGGTGCCCCTGAGCGACTAGCTGAAGCAGCTAGTCGAGCTCCACAAGGTGGACAAACAGGCCATGAAGGGCCTCATAGTTCGGCTGTGGCCCAAAGAAGCCATGCCTGGGAGCTACTTCGGTCTAGTGCGGCGGCTGGTGGATGCCTGTCCATGGGTTGACATCATCAAGCACTCCACCTGTATTGAAGGTGCCCGTCGGGCCCTTGCCCGCGCTAAGGTGCACTGGGGCAAGATGAACGCCGAGAAGCTTGTGACGGACGTGCCACCGCCGGGCAACGAGAATCGCACGGCCGAAATGTATTATAAGGGTGTCCTGAAGGGTGCCCGCCTTATTGCGGGTGAATGCTCCAAAGATGTAATTTTTGAATAGACTCGCATTTTGTTATCCTATGCGCTGAAAACTTTGATCATATGCGCTAAGCAATGCTTGTTAATTTAAAATATTACCTTCTATGCGGCCGTTTATTAAATCTGAGAGATGGCAAGTCATTGGCCTCTGCCCCATGCCACGAGTGCTGGGGTGTTCGAGATAAACATGAGCGCTCTTGTTCCCATTTTTGGGTCCTTCTAGGGAGGCGCTCAACACGACGAACGAGGCAACCGGACTTATAATGCTTGAACACTCTCACTTAGCCATAGAATTCTATAATTTTAAATTTTGGCGAAGCCCCTAGTGTTCGGAAGACCGAATTCGGGGCGCTATCCACGCCTGGGGCCAGACAAAGCCGGCTCTTCGCTCTAAGCGGCATAAGTCTTTAGGGACTCGAAAAGACCTCTTGAACAGCGACCAGCTCTCGCCTTATCATGACGGTCAGTTTTATCTTTCTCCACTGAGGTGCTCGACCCAGCTCAACTGGGGCACAATCGCAGTAGTTCTCCCAGCGCTACCTTAGCCGATATAACGGAACGTAAGGTACCAAAACATGGGAGCCGGGCAAAACCAATTATTGACCCAAGACATGATTCGGAGCTGATGCATAAATGCTATAAGTTCGGGGTGCCGCACTTCCGAAAGTGTTCGGACTTATCACACCATAATTTTGGGGAACTTGAGCCCCTGGTGTATTTGGCCGTACCAAAGCATATGGGTGCAACATGTCATAAATGAACATATATAAAAAGGAATGCAATGATAGGCAAAAAGCAATCCATTGTTTATTCAAAAAATACTGCAATGAAGGCAGAACGATACAAATAGTGCGATAAGCAAGGGGTGGGACTATTTAACATGTCCCCCTCCAGGGGTAGGCTGCGGAATGGTGTATAAAACAGGTATAATGCTCGTAATGGAGACCACCTGGATACTCGTCGTAGCTTTCCTGCTTCCCTGGCTGTTGCATCGTGAGTTCAGCAGGTCTGCTGCCGGACAGGGCTTCTGGAAAACGGAGTCCTGAGGATAAGAAGAAAAAGAAAAAAAATATCACACATTTGGGAGCCCCTGGTGTGGTTGAGCCGCACTCTGGGCGTGCCGTGGTCGTGCCCCTCCCCCTATGCCCATGGTATCTCCAGAGCGTAGTGATGTACGCATGGTACTGGTCTCGCGATTTTGCGAGGGCTGGGGTTGGGGCCGCATTGCTATGCATGCTCGGAACGTGCCAGGTGGTCTTGTTGTAGGTTACTCCGGGCGCGCTTGACGGTGTCCGGTCGCTTAACAGCCGGACTCGAGAATTGCCTTGAGAGGCTATTCTGTACTTCCGACATGAGAGCTGATGTATGCTCCTCTGTTCGGAGAGAGCGTTCGGTGTTTCCGTTGACCGTGATGACTCCTCGAGGGCCTGGCATCTTGAGCTTGAGGTATGCATAGTGCGGCACCGCATTGAACTTTGCAAATGCGGTTCGTCCGAGCAGTGCATGATAGCCGCTGCGGAACGGGACTATGTCGAAGATTAACTCCTCGCTTTGGAAGTTATCCGGGGATCCAAAGACCACTTCAAGTGTAACTGAGCCTGTACAATTGGCCTATACACCTGGTATGACACCTTTGAAGGTCGTCTTTGTGGGTTTAATCCTTGAGGGGTCTATGCCCATCTTGCGTACTGTGTCCTGATAAAGCAGGTTCAGGCTGCTGCCGCTGTCCATCAGGACTCTAGTGAGGTGAAATCCGTCGAAGATTGGGTCTAAAACCAACGCAGCGAATCCGCCATGGCGGATGCTGGTGGGGTGGTCCCTTCGATCAAAAGTGATCGGGCAGGAGGACCACGGATTGAACTTCGGGGCGACTGGTTCCATCACGTATACGTCCCTGAGCGCACGCTTCCGCTCCCTTTTGGGTATGTGGGTTCCGTATATCATGTTCACCGTCCGGACTTGTGGGGGGAAACCCTTTTGTCCTCTATTGTTCGGTGGTCGTGTCTCCTCCTCGTCATCGCTATGCAGCCCCTTGTCGTTGCTTTCGGCGATTAACTTGCCTGCCTGCTTGAACACCCAAAAATCCCTGTTGGTGTGATTAGCTGGCTTTTCCTGGGTGCCATGTATCTGGCACAAGCGATCGAGTATCCGGTCCAAATTGGACGGGCCCAGAGTGGTTCTTTCGAATGGCTTTTTCCATTGACCGGGTTTAGAGCCTCTGAATCCGGCGTTGACTGCCGTATCTTCAGTATTATCGCCGTTAATGCGGCGCTTATGCTTATTGCGACGCGACCTGCCATTGCTGTCTTTGGTATCCGAACTACGAGAGTTTTTGGTTAGGTTGTTACTGCGGGCTAGCCAGCTGTCTTCTCCCGCAGAGAAGCGGGTCATGAGAGATGTTAGGGCTTCCATTGATTTCGGCTTTCCTGTCCTAGGTGTCGGGCAAGCCATTCGTCACGGATGTTATGTTTGAAGGCTGCAAGGGCCTCTGCATCCGGACAGTTGACGATTTGATTTTTCTTGGTCAAGAACCGTGTCCAGAATTGTCTGGCCGATTCGTCTGGCTGCTGAATTATGTGGCTTAGGTCATCGGCGTCTGGTGGTCTCACATATGTGCCCTGGAAGTTATCAAGGAATGCCGCTTCCAGGTCCTCCCAACACACAATTGATTCTGCTGGCAGGCTGTTGAGCCAATGCCGAGCTGGTCCTTTAAGATTAAGTGGGAGGTATTTGATGGCATGGACATCATCACCGCGGGCCATGTGGATATGAAGGAGATAGTCCTCGATCCAAACCATAGGATTCAATGTTTACGGGTTTGAAACCTTCGGGGGTTTGATGATCCATTACTTCGTCTGTGAAGCATAGTGGGTGTGCGGCGCCTCTGTATTGGGCTATATCACGACGCAGCTCAAGCGAGCTTTGTCTACTGTGTTCGGCCCGGCCGGAATTGCTGTATCTGGCGTGACGGTTGTCATCGCGTATCGTGGGGCGCCCACGTGATCCGTAGATCGATCTTGTTTGTCTTACCTTATCCTCCAATATGTCTCGCAAGTCCGGCGCATTCCCCTGTGGGTTTGTACTTTTCGAGCGATGACGGGGTGCGGCTTTAGTGGAGGGCCTAGAGGCCTCTCTGTCGTGGCCACGAGGTGGCCGGTCGGCCGTATTGTGCGCTGGTGACGTAGGTTTATGTGCTTCCTCCTCTAATAGGGGTAGCAGCTTGCATTTGGGGTAGCTTTTGGAGGGGCGTTCGAGTTCATATTCTTCGGCCGCAAGGACTTCAGTCCATCTGTCGGCTAGCAGGTCTTGGTCAGCTCTAAGCTGTTGCTGCTTTTTCTTGAGGCTTCTTGCCGTGGCCATAAGCCTGCGTTTGAAACGCTCTTGTTCGACATGATCCTCAGGAACGACAAATTCGTCATCGTCGAGGCTTGCCTCGTCTCCGGAGGGAGGCATATAATTATCGCCTTCTACCTCTCTGTCTGCCGCTCTCTCGTGAGGGCTAGCTTCTCCATCCTCCTGTGCTGAATCTTGCTGGAGGGGGTTTTGTTCGGCACTGTCCGGGGTGTTATTGTCTCCGTAGCCGGAATCTCCATTTTTGCTCTGGCGGGATTTAGAGAGGTAGAAGGTGATAATTACATGCCACCCTCCGGAATCTCCGGCATCGTCGTCCATACCGTCGATGTCTTCGGAGTCAAAGTCTAGCATGTCGGTTAAGTCATCGACAGCGGCTACGAAGTGGGTGGTGGGTGGGCTTTGAATTTCTTCGTCGTCCGCATCCCAACCGTCCTGGCCATAATCCGGCTAGGGCTCCCCTGATAAAGAGAGACACTTTAGCGAATTCAGGATGCTGCCAAAAGGCGAGTGCTGAAAGATGTCCGTGGCGGTGAACTCCATGATCGGCGCCCAATCGGGTTCGATTGGTAGGGGCGCGGAAGGTTCGGGGTCCGGAGAGGTGTCCGGCACCTTGGAGTCATGAGCTTCACAAGGGACAGGATCGGTATTCGGCTCTATCGCCGTAGAGGTAGCAGCCCCCGAGGTGGTGTCCAGCCACCCATCCTCGATCGGCGCAGTCGGCTCCGAGCTAAGGGTCGGAGCGGACTCTTGTGCGGCCTCCAGGGCACTGTCCGGCGGCAGAGCTAAATCATGCCCATCGTGACAGTGCGGCGCGCTTGGCTGTGGCTCGAATCCGTCGAAGATCAAGTCTCCGCGGATGTCGGCCGTATAGTTCAAACTTCCGAATCTGACCTGATGGCTAGGGGCGTAGCTTTCGATCTGCTCCAGATGGCCAAGTGAATTGGCCCGCAGTGCGAAGCCACCGAATATGAAGATCTGTCTGGGGAGAAAAGTCTCACCCCGGACCGCGTCATTGTTGATGATCGAAGGAGCCATCGGGCCTATAGGTGACGACACAGAGGAACTCGCAATGAAAGCACCAATGTCGGTGCCAAAACCGGCGGATCTCGGGTAGGGGGTCCCGAACTGTGCGTCTAGGCGGATGGTAACAGGAGACAAGGGACACGATGTTTTTACCCAGGTTCGGGCCGACTCGGTGGAGGTAAAACCCTACTCCTGCTTGATTAATATTGATGATATGGGTAGTACAAGAGTAGATCTACCGCGAGATCAAGGAGGCTAAACCCTAGAAGCTAGCCTATGGTATGATTGTTGCTCGTCCTACGGACTAAAACCCTCCGGTTTATATAGACACCGGAGAGGGCTAGGGTTACACAGAGTAGGTTACAAGGGTAGGAAATCTACATATCGGTATCGCCAAGCATGCCTTCCACGCCAAGGAAAGTCCCATCCGGACACGGGACGAAGTCTTCAATCTTGTATCTTCATAGTTTTGGAGTCGGGCCAATGATGATAGTTCGGCTATCCGGACACCCCCTAGTCCAGGACTCCCTCAGTATGTTACTTGCCCGAGATTTGATCGTCGATATCTCAATACCTAGTTCAATCTCGTTACCGGCAAGTCTCTTTACTCGTTATGTAATGCATCATTCCGTAACTAACTCATTAGCTACATTGCTTGCAAGGCTTATAGTGATGTGCATTACCGAGAGGGCCCAGAGATACCTCTCCGACAATCGGAGTGACAAAACCTAATCTCGAAATACGCCAACTCAACATGTACCTTTGGAGACCCATGTAGAGCTCCTTTTTAATTACCCGGTTACATTGTGACGTTTGGTAGCACACAAAGTGTTCCTCCGGTAAATGGGAGTTGCATAATATCATAGTTATAGGAACATGTATAAGTCATCAAGAAAGCAATAGCAACATACTAAACGATCAAGTGCTAAGCTAATGGAATGGGTCAAGTCAATCACATCATTCTCCTAATGATGTGATCCCGTTAATCAAATGACAACTCATGTCTATGGTTAGGAAACTTAACCAACATTGATTCACGAGCTAGTCAAGTAGAGGCATACTAGTGACACTCTGTTTGTCTATGTATTCACACATGTATTATGTTTCCGGTCAATACAATTCTAGCATGAATAATAAACATTTATCAATATATAAGGAAATAAATAATAACTTTATTATTGCCTCTAGGGCTATATTTCCTTCATCTCCTCCTCGCCAGTTCCCCTCCCCCCGAAGAGAAGTCAGGTCATCGCTGCTCCCATGGATTCACCAAGAGGTTCTCCTCCTCGTCGGGGCTGGGAGACCTTGGACGACGATCCTCTAGGAGAAATCGCACGCCGCTCCGACGTCCTCACCGCCGCAAGACTCGGTGCTTCCTGCACCAACTTTTTCAAGACGCTGCTTAAACAGGTTTGGGAAAAGGCCATGCTTGTTGGTCTTCCATGCGTCCTCGAGGAGAAGGTTTCTTCTATGGGACAATCCTTCGAACAGTCCACCGCTCCCTGGCCATGGTTGCACGCTGACTCCGCTAGAGTTGCCGACGTTGAAAGGTAGTCGGATTTTGTCCGATGAGCAAGTCAGTAATGGAGTTTGATCATGTAGTACTTAGTTATTCCATTTCCATTCCGTAATTTCTCCGCTGCCCACCGTCTTATATATAGGTCTGGGTCGGTGCCAACGAAGATTGGCTTGCATACCTCCGGCCGGATACCACCATCATTTTGCACAACATCCAGAACAGTGCGGCCGTTCCGGTAGACCCCTTCTCCACCATTGGGATCGTCCTTCCGGACTGGCTGGGCTTGAATACGTATGATGATGCCTATATGAGATTGAAGAAGATAGCAATTGCGGACCCGCCGACAAAGCGACGCAGCTACGATGATTACTATCTCATCATGGTGTTCGACATAAGGATTGCCATCAATGCAAGACACAGTAACGGCAGAGGCTCGCGCATGTTGGCGGCGGCAGATTTGTACCCCTACACGTTCGAAGACGCCGTGCGCCATCTAGGCCGCATCTTCGCTGTGACAAGCTAGGGGACTTGTTTCATCTGGTTTCCATCCTACGGTACGGGAGATTACAAACGGAATGCACAAACCATCATTTGCATCCCTAACGGTACTCCATTATTTTGCAGGGACCAGTCATCCCCCGATCAAAATAAGATAGCCGATCCTGGATGTGCATTTGCATCCGCGATTCGGTCTAACCTGGAACCTTGTAGCTGAATTTGGCATATTGGGATCAACTATCTTAGAAGTCGTTACCTATGGTACCAGTGATGTGCAACATGGTCACACAATCTACCATGATCGGACCGTCACCATCTACCCAGGTATTCCATTTTTTAACCCTCTCACCTTCTCTTTCATTGTTGTACTAGTAGTATACTTAGTACTACTAGTAGGAGTACTTTTTACCTTGGAGGACGCATATAGCTAGCTAGGCCCTTGAAGACTTGAACCCACTAGCTGCCACCATTTTTGTCTTTCCATGTCTTACTATCTCATCCATGTAGCCAAGAGTGGCTATATATAATAAGCCGGTTATTTTACTTCCTCTATACCGGAGTAGCACTATTTGCTGCACAGTATTACGAACCGCCATATTTGAGCACAACATTATTATGCATGGACCTTGACTATGTACGTCACCATGTGTCCAGATCTGGGATGCCGCATGTACCAGATGAACGGCGCTGAGTTCAACCCCCGTGATGCTACGTGGGTGCCGAAGAACACTCTTGGAGAGTACTCACTTTTCAACGGGGACAGCTACCCCATTGTGAAGTGGATGCCACCTTCCGTGCACGACACGGAAGGCCTGCCATTCATGAAGCATGGTTGTGTCTTCATTGCACACCGCCGAATGAACGACATGCTGGGACACGCTATCCCTGATTTATGCCACTTCAGCTTGGATGAGTCTCCATCGTGTCGAACCGGACTAGAAAGCTGCAACAATGATTCCCGTTGCCCACCGCTATGGATCGTGCCATCCATGAAGAACACCTGGGACTGGAACCTTGAGGAGGACATGCATGTAGCCCATCTATAACGTGTAAGTGGAGTACGGTAATTGTGAATGGTAGCACTGTGAATATATGTAGACTAGTCATGCACAAATTTATCACATGAATTGGAGATGAACTTGTGTGGAATACTGGCATTTGTCCTTTAGAATTTATTACTAGTAAATGTGTTATGTGTACGTGCAACTTGTGTGGTTGTTGCACGGGCTCCAACATGCTCTTTGAAAAAAAAGTGGCACAGCTTTGGATATACGTGATGTGGTGGCATCATACAGTAGCATCGTTCGCTATAGTTGTAGTACACTCCTACTAGGACGACAACTCCTATAAAACCTTGCGCTTGGATCTTTGCCTCTTCGGGAGGTTCAACAGTTCGTACTCGTGTGAACCTTGCACTTGCCTCTTCGCCTCTTCGGAAGGTCCAACAATGATGATACTACAGTACAATATGCGTATGGCAATCTGACACCGATTGAAGTGCTGCACGTCCACCGCGAGGGCGAGGGCGAGGGCGAGGGAGAGGAAGAGGGAGAGGGCGCTGTAGTCAAACCACCGCGTGCGTGGGCGAGGGAGAGGCGCAGTAAGCAAGCTTCTCCTCGTTCAGCGAGTTGACGGAACACATCAAAGCAGTACTAGTACTAGTAGTAGTCCATACTGCATCCTTTCCGATTAGTATGGCTGAATTGGAAACGAGAAAAATACACTAGCGGCCAACGTATGTAACAATACGCTCTTTACGGTCACTATATATAGTTTTGCGTCGATTATATGATCACTAGCTCATCGTAGAGCACCGTATTGCACCCTACTGACCGGCCACAAAGTCGACGTGGCACTTTGTTGACTGGTTAAATTGTCACCTGGTTTTTGGGTCCCACCTGTCAGTTGGCGGAGCAAAGAAATCAGTTAAACAAAACTTTACGCAGGCGCCACACGAGTCCAACCCTTGCGCCCGAACCGCCCTGGCTGTGTATGTGAGTGCATGCACGTGTCCTCCCTTGGCCTTCCAAGAAAGAGTGTACATCGGCTATAAAACAAAGTGTAGTAGTACATGATGTACATCTACACTTCCAATGCATTTAGCCTTTAATATAAATCAATATTGATTGACTAATGCACCAACTTGTGCTGTAGGTATAGGCTACATGTCTATTCTTAATTACAGCATGCAACGGCCTTCATTTAATCTTCTTATCTCAATGGTCGCATGCACGCATAAGTCTTTTACTTTTGGGCATTAATTATACCCTGGTCAATGTGTAAATCTCTAAATGTACAGTCTTTCACGGACGTAGGGAGTAGGTTGAGCACTTGAGCGTGAGCATGTGTGTTGCGTCGTGTGCTGTGTGCCGCATGGGTGCGTGAGTGTTGCGTGCGTCCATGCGGAGTACGTGTGAGTGTTGCATGTTGCATGCATGCATGCATGCATGGGGCTTACTCCCTCCCATTGACATGTTCATATTTCAAACTTCCTCTGTTCCCTCCATATGGTGATGCTCCCTCTATTCCCAAATACTCCAGTACGGAGTAAAAGCCTCCCTCTGTTCCCAAATACGGAGTATTTGTCTTTCTACAGATTTCAACAAGTGACTAGGTACAGAGCAAAATGAGGGAAGTGAGTGTAGAGGCATAGGGATACTGTAGAAAGGAAATCCTTGCGATCCATCATTCCCCATCTCGGTCAGAGAGAACTATTCAACTAGTCTTCGCTGTGAAGTGACAATACACGCTCCAACAGATGGGACATGTAATTAATAAGCTGAACCAGCATGTTGGTGTTACTAAATCAGCCTTACCCAGTACTGCCATCATGTTTGCTAGTAGAGCACGCTTCCGCAAATACGCCTATGCACCTGTGTCCTCCATTAACTGACATATGGGCCCTCTTGTGGTAGACCCACATGTCATCGGTGTAACTATTTACACTTCGGAGGATAGTGCCTATGTCCTGGTAGTAGTACTAGTAGAATTGATATTTAATGCACTTTCTTCGCCGTCTTCCACTCTTCTTCCTCCTCTCTTCTTCTTCCTCCTCTCTTCCCCATCGTCAGCCGCACACCATTTACCCCTGCTCACTACTCGCCTGCCCGCGCCATCTTCCTTGGTAGCTCGCGCATACCATATCCCCCCGCTCACTGCTCGGCCAAATGAGGAGAAGCTTCTTCGCTCGCCCGCCCGAATCCACTTCCATGCTGGCTCGCAGGCACCGAAAACCCCAATGGCAGAACCGACTGACACGTAGAGCCGCGATTGGAATTACCTCCCCGATGTTCTCTTGGAGCAGATCTGTAGTCGTATGGACATACTCAGCACCGTCCATCTGGCCACATGCTTGATGTCTTTGTACCGTCTACTCGTCTGCAACCGGCCGACTCTTTTCAAGACACCCTACTTGCTGATGCCCGATCCTCGTAGGTGGCCCAGACACCGACTTGATGATCCTACAGAGGTTGCCGTGGTGCCCCTTGACATGCTACCACTACCCGTCCACCTGTCCTTCATGTGCGGCCACTACTGGGCGGGCATGAAGGACAACTGGATCATCCTCATCCACCACACCGGTAGTCCGTGGCGTCTCGTGGATATCTACACCCAGCGAGAGATCACCCTTCCAATGTTGGATACCGCCGACATTGAGCCTCGCGGCCTGCCGGACACTCCTGCCTACTACGCACGAGACGCGTCAAGCTTTTGGCTCGACCTTTGTTTGCAGAAAGTTGTAATCTGCGAAGTGCCCACACCATCAGAAGACTACATGGATTACAAGCTCATTGCCTTGTTCAATATGGGATTAGTCTATCTGGAATCCGGTTGCCATACATGGTTATGGCTCATCATCAATCCTGTTGAGGCAACATTTCTGTCTAATGCTATAGTACATGATGGCATCGTTTACGCGGTCGACGCATAGACTGGCTGCCTATACTGGTGGAATCTATCATCGTGTAATTGCTCTATCTCATCTCATCTTTACCTTATGAATACGACTGCCTATTCATTTGTTACAAATTTAGAATGCATAGCATGTCTATAACCACATCATTGCTATATGTTCCTCTCATTTCCTAGATTTTTATGACCACACATGTTATTGTTAGAGTTGATATGAGAACAATTGGCATCTAATGATTGTTAGAATACATATTATGAGCATAACATCATGATTGCTATATGTTACTCTCGTTTACTAGATTTTATAACAACGCATGTTATTGCTTAGAGTTGATATGAGAATAGTAGTAGTAAGTGCTATGGTAGAATATTAGTAGGCGTTGTCATAGCTGTTTTCCTCTCATTGTTACATGATGTTTGAACCATGACATGTTGCTAGAATATGAAAGCCATTGGCTTATTTTTTTAACTTGGGGTATGATTATGACCACGGCATTGCAATTCTCTGTCTATGATATGTGTCACTGTTATAATAATCTTAATTCCACACATACTCTGAACATTATTGTTTATTTTTGTCCTTTTGGTCTCCAATTTGAATTGTTGCAGCAGACGCAAATGCGATGGCCTTCATGATTCCAGGACCTGGAATCATACCAGCCGATGGGTGCTGGTCTATCGCTCATTCAGCTGACAGCGGTCATTTGAGGCTCATTCGCACATACCAAATTGACCAAACCATTACATCAAACCACATGCAGTACAATGCCTGGGGTGTTCGTGACATTGATGGCTATGGATGCTTCGTGTTTGAGAAAGATCACAGCTCCGTTGGGCTAGGCATATTCAACTGGAGGCTGGTTTATAGCCTCGGCAACCACTCCTTGTTCCTCGGGCTCAATTATCCGATCATCCAACCAATCATCAATCATATCACCGGCGATGATTACTATGCTATGCAACTTCCATTCGCGAGGGGGGGCTGTGTTTACACATCATACCATGGGTTTCATGAATCACCATATCCAGAGATTCGTCGACACAGCTTGTTGCCAGGTAATCTTTAGTGTGTAAAAGGCATCAAGCTTCCATGCGATGGATGGCTTTTGCAAACCCGACATGCGGCAATGTGGTTCATGCCAACAGCAAATATGCACAACTTGATTCGTGCTGATATCTAGACTGAGCCATGTATTCTGCTGCTGTAGCACAACCCTCTTTTGTTGGATATTATGTACTGTTGTTAGTTTGAAGCACTCCTCTGGTTTGAAGGATAGATACCTTCCTGGGATCAAGTGCATCCTAACTCACCTGCGTAGGATGTACTGATAATGATGATGGAGATGCTGTGCAGAAGCCATATATATATATATATATATCAGTTAGGATTCAAGTGCGTACTTGTTAGTTAAACCTATGTATAAATTGTGACACTAAATACGACTAGTAAGTAGTACAGTAGCAGTACTAGTATACGTCGGTCAGATTATTCATCATGTCCACACATTGAATTGACGTGACAACACGCTGGTGATACATGAATCCCGGTGGCGTGTTCGGGTATTCCGGACTTCAGATTTGGAGTACCACTTATCTGTCGAAATCTTTTTTTTCAAAACGGAGGCAAAAAATTTGCCTCATCCATTAAATAAGAGGAGAATAGAGTTTAGAGTTTTTACAAGCGCCCTTGCAAAACGGCATGGCAATTACTCTCGTACAACTGTCGAAGAAGTGCGAGTTTTTACTCCGTCGAAATCTTTCATCATTCACTTAAAACAGTCGATTGGTCATACATTGAGTACCATATAACTGGAATTACCGATGCAAGTCGAAGAAGGATTGGCCGGTGCTGCCAGCTGGCATCAAGTTCGATCCCACGGATCAGGAGCTGATTGAGCACCTTCAGGCCAAAGTGAGTGTTGATAGCGCGAGATTTCAGTCTCTCATCGATTTGTTCATACCAAGTATCGACAGCAAGCACGACATATGCTACACTCAACCTGAGAAACTTCCAGGTAAGACACCGATCGGCTGTCTACTTGCGCAAACATATTCCTTTGTTTATAGCTCTATTTTTCTTTTTAGACACATACCTGGTGAAACAATTATAATTTGACAGTTAATAAAAAGTGAAACAAGTGACTGCAACATGCCAAAGATGTTATGAAAATGCCAACTAGGTACACTAAAACCTGTATTCCACAATACTGCAAGTATCACACTGAGTGGCCTAAGGAAGCATTTCTTCCAGCAGAATTCCAGGGCGTTCAAAAGGGGCACGTGGACACGTCGCAAGATATAGTTGGAGTGCGGCACGCACGCGATGTGGCACAAGACCGGCAATACCTTGCCTGTGATGGTCAATGGCCGACAAACGGGTAGCAAAAAATGTTCTGGTGCTGCACACCAACAAGAACTTGGACCAGCAGAGGACCGACTGGGTGATGCACCAGTACCACATCGGGGACCTGGAGCAAGAGAAGGAGCTGGAGCTGGTCCTCTGCAAGATTTTCTACCAGACGAACACTAGGGCCGGGAGCCCAGGAGTAGTTTGGTATTGGTAGTTGTACTACCTTGTCATCCACAAGTTGGTATTGTTGTTAACGATCTTTTGGTATGAACTTGCATTTGCTTCCAACCATCATGCCGAGGGTCGACGTGGATATAAAGCTGAATCATTTGTTTCGAAACGAATTCTCAGGCACCTAATTTTTATTTGATGGGTAGCATAAGCACCGGCCGTTCGAATTCCCAGTTCTGCAGTTTTTTCAAAACAAGTGCATGCACTTATTATCACGATAAAAAAATAATATCCGTGATGCGTCCCAGTTATCACTCTGTGCTTGCAGAATTCTCTCGTTTATTGAGCATGTATATTGTTTTTTCAGGTCGAGCAAGTTTCAACTGGGCTGCAGACTGACCAGGGTTGGTTTTGTTTTTAACAGGCCCAGCCCATGACGACAATGGGGCACAAAGATCCAGCAGGTATCTACTGGCCTCTGGCCCGCAAGCGTTAGTTATATTTTGTCTTACAACATCCGCAGGCAGTTTTGTTACTGAATCAAACACACAGCCCAGTTCTATTTACCTCTTGAAACGCATGTCCTACATCCGTTTTCTAATCTCTACCTATAGTTTTACTAGTTCATATACACGGATCATTATATTGAAAACACATAAAATTCCCTTTTCATATTTACATCCTTATTTTCGTTGTTTTTTCCCACCCAGCGCTATTTTTTTACCACTGGTTTTCCCTTAAACCAACTCAATTGTCCCATGTCTTATTTGCTTACAAAAACAAAATGATTTTTTTGGCAAATCAATAAGTTCTTAAAAAATGTTTATCATTTCGGGATTACAACAGTTTGGAATCCACCGAAATATGCAAAATAAGGTTGAGCTTTTTGACCGTGGTCCTGGGCAGAAAATGGGTTATAATAAATTACTTAAGAATTAGCAAATGGGCTGCAAATTATAAAAAATAGCAAATGGGCTGCAAATTGTAAAAAATAGCAAATGGGCTTTATGTTGTCTGCCACAGAGTTGGAGGCTGACTTGTGGGCCTACTAAGTTCATGTGTACACAAGGTTTCTTAAAAAAGAAACTTAGCCAACAATCGACTCTACCAGCGTCAGACCGTTAGATGTCAATCTAACGGCAATCTTGCTTCTCTAGTCTCTGATCTTCCTGCCCCAGCCGCCCAAACCAGCTCCGTCGGAACCGCCTGCTCCCGCCTCTCGTGGCCGGTAGTCCTGCCGGGCAGGCCTCACGGCCCCATCATACTCGCATCCCTGGCCTGTCTATCCCTCTACTCACCCACACCTCCTGTTATTTTCCGGCGACGGCAGCCGAACCAGTCAACCCTCGTACCATCCACCGCGTGGGCAGCCACTGTCGTGTCTTCGCCGGCTCCCTATCGTTCCCTTCGTAGGCCTCGCCGTCGTCCACCGCCCTGGTGCTCTCGGCGCGGTGTGGTCAACAATGTCCCTCCAACGGCCGTGGTGCTTCTTCAACCTCTGGTCTTCTTGCCCCAGCCGCCCAAAGCAGCGCTGGCCTACTACTCCCACCGCTGGCCAGGCCATCCCTCCACTCACCCACTCCCCCTGTTATTCTGCAGCGACGGCAGCCTCACACCACAGACGAACCAGTGAACCCTCGTACTCCTCTCCGCGTGGGCATCAACTGCCGCGTCTTCCCTGGCTCCGCGCTGTCCCCTTCCTAGGCCTCGCCGTCGTCCACCGCCCTGGTGCTCTCGGCGCGCCGTGGTCAATGTGGTCAATGACCGACTTCCATCAGAAGAGTACTGTACGTGGAGAGGCTAAGAGCTGGGTCCACGGCACCCGCAAGGAAGTGCCTCCTTATTACGCGCAAAATAATTATTCCTCCACCTAACAGCAGGGACCCACCGGACGGGCCACCAGTATTTCGCGGAAAAAACGTTTCCCCCTGACTGTTGTGACCCACTGGACGGGCCACTGTATTTCGTGAAAAAAACGTTTGCCCCTGACTGTTGGGACCCACCGGACGGACCACCGTATTTCGCGAAAAAAACGTTCCCCCTGCTGTCAGCTCGAACCCACCGGAAGTGCCTCCTTATTACGCACAGAAAAATAAATACTCCCCCTGCTAGCTGGGACCCACCATGGTGGGAGGCTGACTTGTGGGCCTACTAAGTTGACGGGGACAGAGGGCTTTGTCAACTTAGTCAATATGAACGATTCTAGCTCCAGTGACCGTACGATGTCCATCCAACGGCCGCCGTGCTTCTTCAATCTCTGCTCGTCCTGCTCCAGCCGCTCAAACAAGCGCCGGCGGGACTGCCTGCTCCCTCCTTCCCGCGGCCGGCTATGCTGCCGCGCAGGCCTCACCGCCCACCGTACTCCCATCGCTGGCCTAGCCATCCCTCTACTCACCCACACGGCCACACCTGCTGTTATTCTCTGACGAGGGCAGACGAACTAGTAAACCCTCGCACAGTCGTACTCCCCTCCGCGTGGGAAACAACTGCCGAGTCTTCCCTGCCTCCGTGTCGTTCCCTTCCTAGGCCTCGCCGTCGTCCACCGCCCTAGTGCTCTCGGCACGGCGTGGTCAACGTGGTGAAGGAACGGCTTCCATCGGACGTGGACAGTACGTGGAGAGGCTGACAGCTGGGTCCACGGCCGCAGCAAGGAAGTTCCTCCTTATTACACGCAAAATAATTATTCCTCCACCTGACATCTGGGACCCATCGGAAGGGCCTCTGTATTTCGCGAAAAAAATGTGCCCCCAGCTGACATGTTGGACCCACCAGCTATCTTCGCACGCAAGGAAGTGCCTCCTTATTATGCACAAAAAAATGAATACCCCCCCTTCCAGCTGGAACCCAGCATAGTGGGAGGCTGACTTGTGGGCCTACCAAGTTGACGGGGATGGAGGGCTTTGTCAACTTAGTCAATATGAACGATTCTAGCTCATGTTACCGTACGATGTTCATCCAACGGCCGTAGTGCTTCTTCAACCTCTGGTCTTCTTGCTCCAGCCGCCCAAACCAGCGCCGGTCGTGCCGCGTGCTCCTGCCTCCTGTGGCCGGTTGTGATGCCGCAGAGGCCTCACCACCCCCTACTACTCCCACCGCTGTCCAGGCCATCCCTCTACTCACCCACACCCCCTGTTATTCTGCGGCGACAGCAGCCTCACACCGCAGCCGAACCAGTGAATCCTCATACTCCTCTTCGCGTGGGCATCCACTGCTGCGTCTTCCCCGGCTCCGAATCGTCCCCTTCCTAGGCCTCGCCGTCGTCCACCGCCATGGTGCTCTCGGCGCGGCGTGGTCAACGTGGTCAAGGAACGACTTCCATCGGACATGGACTGTACGTGGAGAGGCTGACAGCTGGGTCCACGGCCACCGCAAGGAAGCTGTCACGCCCAATATGCGACCCTATCCAAAAGGAACTCGAAGGTCCCACCAAGGATAGACCCGCATATTGAAACGTTTTTGCAAGGTGGATATCATTACATCAACATTACATAATAGATGGGGATACATACAAGAGGCATACAATGCCACACGAATACAACAATACATCATCCATAAGATCAACATCCCACTACGGATGAAACACAAACAGAAGCTCAAACAATATCCACCCTGCTAGCCCAGGCTGCCGACCTGGAACCTATCCCCTGATCAAAGAAGAAGCAGAAGAAGAACTCCAAAACAAGCAAACATCGCTCTCGCGTCATGATCATCGCATAACCTATACCTGCAACTGTTGTTGTAGTAATCTGTGAGCCACGAGGACTCAGGAATCCCATTACCATGGGTATCAAGACTAGCAAAGCTTAATGGGAAAGGAAGGGGTAAAGTGGTGAGGTTGCAGCAGCGACTAAGCATGATATGGTGGCTAACATACGCAAATGAGAGCGAGAAGAGAAGCAAAGGAACGATCGTCAACTAGCAATGATCAAGAGGTGATCCTGAACACCTACTTACGTCAAACATAACCCAGAAACTGTGTTCACTTCTCGGACTCCGCCGAGAAGAGACCATCACGGATACACACACGGTTGATGCGTTTTAATTCGGATCTGGTGTCAAGTTATCTACAACCGGACATTAACAAATTCCCATCTGCCACATAACCACGGGCACGGCTCTCGAAAGTTTATACCCTGCAGGGGTGTCCCAACTTAGCCCATGATAAGCTCTCGCGATCAACGAAGGATATACCTTCTCCCAGGAAGACCCGATCAGTCTCGGAATCCCAGTTTACAAGACATTTCGACAATGGTAAAACAAGACCAGCAAGACCGCCCGATGCACCGACATCCCGATAGGAGCTGCACATATCTTGTTCTCAGGGCAACACCGGATAAGCTAAGCGTACAGGTACCGATGTAACCCAAGTTGCCAAGGGATGGTCCCGCACGGTGCTCTAGTTTGGACAAACACTTAGACAAGCATTGGCCCGGGGGGGCTATAATAAAGATGACCCTTGGGTTAATTACTCCCAAGGGAAAAGTAGGTGGTGGTGAGGCAAATGGTAAAACCAAGGTTGGGCCTTGCTGGAGGAGTTTTATTCAAAGCGAACTGTCAGGGGGTCCCATAAATCACCCGACCGCGTTAGGAACGCAAAATCCGGGAACATAACACCGGTATGACGGAAACTAGGGCGGCAAGAGTGGAACAAAACACCAGACATAAGGCCGATCCTTCCACCCTTTACCAAGTATATAGATGCATTAATAGTATAAAAGAGATATTGTGATATCCCAACCAAAAATCCTGTCCACCATGGAGCAATCTTCAACTTCACCTGCAACTAGCAACGCTATAAGAGGGGCTGAGCAAAGCGGTAACATAGCCAAACAACGGTTTGCTAGGAAGGGTGTCAAAGGTTAGAGGTTCATGGCAATTTGGGGAGGCTTGAAGAACAAGTGATAGGAAGCGCAGCAAAGCGATAGAACGAAGCAACTAGCATAGCAATGATAGTAGTGAGATCCAGGGTAGCGGTCATCTTGCCTGAAATCCCGCAAGGAAGAAGAACGAGTCCATGAAGAAGATGAAGCCACGAAGACGAACCAAGCGTAGACGAACGCATCCTCACAATCTCAACATTACCGGAACTAGGAAGCAACACCGGAAAGAAACAAACAACATGGTAAACACACAAGCATAAACATGGCATGATGCACAATCAAGTATGATGCATGTCCGGTTTAATGAGGCATGGCATGGCAAAGTGCAACAAACAATACTACAAGTTAAGTGGAGCTCAATATGCAACGAGTTGCATATTGACAAAACACCACATCCAATTATTTAATTCACTCTCGTTTATGCTACCAAAAAATATTAAATGTTGTTAACATGGCAAGAGGTGCAACACAATAAAACTACCTATCTAGGCAAGTTTAAATGAGGCCGGAACAACAAACAATAATTCCGGAAAATCCTCATGTCCATATTTTAGATTTGGTACTGTTCTTCTCTAAACCATATTTTATAGTTGTTAAATAGAAAAATAAAGTGGACCATGTTAAACTAGGCATTTTTCCACCCTATTTACATATAAAGAAATTTTAATTCCGAGCTACGGTTATTTAGTTATGAAGTAAATCATTTAAACATGGCATTTAAGAAAATTTAATCAAATATCATTTTAAACATTTTAAACATGGATGAAAGTGGCATATTATTAATCTACACAAAATTCTAAGCATTTTACATGTTTGAATCAATTTAAACCGATGCACGGTTATGAAGTTATTAATGCATGAAGTTTAGGGACTTTTCTGTAAAACATTAATTCCTGGATAAATAGATAAATCGCAGACGGGAAAAAAACAAGAGTCGGGCCGAAACTGGCTGGGCCAACAGTGGGGGGGGGGCTGCTCACCACGGCACTTGGGCCGGCTTGGTGCTGGGCTAGGGCGAGCAAGCTGGGCCGGCTGGATCTGGTCCACGCTGGCGCGGTCAACGCTCGAGGACGAGCGGGCGAGGCAGAGTCGAGGCGCTCGTCCTCTGGAACGAAGCAGAGGAACGACGCGGTAGGGCTGTGGGGCTCAGGGAGGCACGACTTCGGCGAGGCAAGGTCTTGACGGCGGCGCTGACAGGCGGCGCGAAGCAGAGGAGGGGTCAACGCGCGGCAGCGCGGGAAGCAGGGCGACGGTGCAAGAGAAACCGGGCGGAGACATCCCGATCCGGCAGCGGGGAGCTCCTGGCAGTTGACGAAGATGGAGATGGCGAAGACCGGCCGATCTGGATGAGGGGAGGTGGATCCCAGCGAGGTTCATCGGATCCAGCTAGTTCCAGGCAGCGGCGGCGTGCTTGTTCATGCGCATAAGAGAGAGACGGTCAGAGGAGAAAGAGATAGGGAAAAAGAAGGGAAGAAGGGTGCGCGAGACGAGGACCTGCTGGGTTCGGCCGTCGATGGAGGCGAGGCTCCCCAGAGCAGACAAGGGCGGCGAGGTCTAGCATGTCTGGTGGCTCTCGACGGTGGAGGTAGAGGGCGACGGGCAGAGGAGCTCGGGCTCCTGCAAGATTTGGGCGGCGATGGTGGTTCGACAGGAGGGAAAAAACGAGGAGAAGGTGGAGGCTGCGAGGGGATTGGGCGTTGGTGGATCCCGAGGGGATTGCGCGGCGGCGGAGGGGTTCGGAGGATGGGACAGCTCTCCTCATTTTTAGGGTTGGTCAATATATATATCTCAGGAAGATTAGATTAGGGGCTATTTGGGCCCTCCGATTTAAATTGGACGGTTGAGAAAAATAGGCTAAGAGAGTCCAACAAAGAAAACGGTGATGTTTTATAGATGTTTGGGGATGATCCGGACTCAACGATAATGACTGAGCGTTTGGGTTCGGGGAAGTTTCGGATCCGCGCGAGGGGGGCTACGAGCTGGCGAAAGAGGTTAGGTGGTCAGACAAGAGGGACTCGAGAAACCCGGTTGGTCTCGGAACGGTCCACGAAGGCAACAGGGTTTGATGAGCTCAGAAAAGAGAGAGAAAAGAGTGGTCCGGTTGATTTGAGAGAAGGTCAGCCGAGACACGGAAGAAGCGGCAACTACGAGCAGATGCAAGTTTTATGAAAACGTTGTCGATGCAATGCGAATGATGACATGAGACGAGATGCATAACAAGAACAAAATGCAAAACAACAGACAAAAACCCAACCACGGAGGAAAAATATATCACATCTCCAGAAAAGGCAAGTGTCGGTGTCAAAACCGGCGTATCTCGGGTAGGGGGTCCCGAACTGTGCGTCTAGGCGGATGGTAACAGGAGACGAGGGACACGATGTTTTACCCAGGTTCGGGCCATCTTGATGGAGGTAAAACCCTACGTCCTGCTTGATTAATATTGAAGATATGGGTAGTACAAGAGTCGATCTACCACGAGATCAAAGAGGCTAAACCCTAGAAGCTAGCCTATGGTATGATTGTTGTAATGGAGGTTATGTCCTACGGACTAAAGCCCTCTGGTTTATATAAACACCGGAGAGGGCTAGGGTTACACAGAGTCAGTTACAATGGTAGGAGATCTACATATCCGTATTGCCAAGCTTGCCTTCCACGCCAAGGAAAGTCCCATCCGGACACGGGACGGAGTCTTCAATATTGTATCTTCGTAGTCTTGGAGTCCAGCGGACGATGATAGTCCAGCTGTCCGGACACCCCCTAGTCCAGGACTCCCTCAGTAGCCCCTGAACATGGCTTCAATGACGATGAGTCCGGCGCGCATAATGTTCGGCATTGCAAGGCGGGTTCCTCCTCCGAATAATCGAAAGAAGATTGCGAACACCAGGATAGTGTCCGGCTCTACAAAATAAATTCCACATTCCACCGTAGAGAGAATAAAATGTACACAAGTTCAATCTGCTTACGTATTTTGCAGCATGACGTCACACCACTACCAAGCCTTTACTTGAATCGTTTTTTATTATACCGCCTCAGCGCGTTTAGCGAAGCGGTTTCCTTGGCATGTCATGTAGAAGCAGAGATCGTGTTCCCCTTATTCCGGGATTCTCATCAATACGGACGTGGTTAACCCAACCGCGCCATTGATGGTGGCACTTGGGAGATAAGCGAGTTTTACCAGGCTAGTGGGGGACGAATAGTCTTCGCCCGCCTATATACAAGGGATAAGGATTCACCTTTTCACCTACGCCATCTTCCTCCTTTGCTTATCCATCTCCGCGCACTCGAGCTCCAACGCCCAAGTTCGCGCATCTCGTCTCGACCTTCTCTGACCATGTCCGGAGCGGGAGGCAAATGGCTGGCCTCCACCGTTAAGGAGGAGCACATCACAAGGCTGCGCAGCGCCGGGTACCTTTTCGGCGATGTCGCGCACCGGCTGCCCGACGAGGGGCAAATCATCCCCACCCCCGGGCCCCAAGAGAGGGTCGTTTTCCTTCCCCACTTCCTCCGCGGACTCGGCTTTCCACTTCACCCCTTTGTCCGGGGGCTCATGTTCTACTACGGCCTGGATTTCCATGATCTGGCGCCGAACTTCATCCTCAACATCTCGGCGTTTATCGTCGTGTGCGAGGCCTTCCTCTGCATCCAGCCCCACTTTGGCTTATGGCTCAAGACCTTCAATGTCAAGCTGAAGGTGGTGAAGGGCACTCAAGCGGAGTGCGGAGGCGCCATGTTGGGCAAGATGCCCAACGTCCTTTGGTTCGAATGGCCTTCGTGGAATCCGTCAAGGGGTGGAAGTCAGGGTGGTTCTATATCACCGAGCCGCGCGACCCTACGTGGGCGGTAGCCCCCGAGTTCAGATCTGGAATCCCTACGCAGCTCACCTCCTGGAAAGAGAAGGGCTTGCTGTGGGGTAATTCGAAGGAGCTGGCGGGACTCCAAGCCTGTATCCAGAAGCTGGTGAACAAGAAGCTCAGGCTGGTTAACATGGTCCAGGTCATGCTCGTTCGCCGGATTCTCCCATGCCAAGAACGGGCATTCAATCTGTGGGAGTTCAATCCGGAACAGCACCAGGCGTTGAGCGGGCTCTTCGACACGACGTACGAAGGCGCCTGGAGGGTGTTGTTTAAGGGCGCCGAAGCCCCCGCATCCGCGACGGAAGATCGCGGATTTCACTCGCAGCGTCCAGCTGACGAGGTAAGTGATTCTACCCCTTTACGGGACACTTGTTGTTAATAGTTCGACCCTAAGCGGGTTTTAATCTCCCTTTCCCTTTGACAGGAGTGGATGAAGAAGGCCGAGCAGCTCATCTGCCCGGCTCCCATGCCAGAAGACCCAGTGGACGCCCGTCTAGCGGGGTTGCTGGTTCTGGCACCGCACGTGGTGCCGGAGAAGAAGGCCAAGAAGGTGGCCACAAGAACTCGAAAGAGTTCCTGTTTTCAGGTGTCCGATGACTCTGAGGCGGACTCCTCCCCCGAAGATGAGGAGGAGGAAGAAGACTCTCTCCCAGAGGAGGGAGAGAGGAAGAGGAAGGCTTCCCCAACAGGGGAGGCCGAAGGGTCCAAGAGGGGAAGAACTATTCCCCCGGACAGCTCCGCCAACACCAACGTTGGCGGTGAAGAGGGGCCCTCAAGGCCCAGGCCTCAGGCGAGATCGTAAGTATCCGGATCCCTGAATGATCTGCAATTTCTTTTGTGTCACATAGTGTCCTTCTAATGCTGCATACTATCTGCAGTCCGGCCGGTGAAGATCTCCCCGCTTCATCGAGCGGGTCGTTGGCTCCGTCGGATGTGGATTCCATCCCAACTGCCTCCACCCCTCGCGCCGATGAGGACGCCGAGGTGGGATCCCGGAAGGGGACCCATCAGGAGGACGCTCCGGAGGCGCCGCAAGGCAGCCTCCCAGACTTTGCGCCGGACTCTACGCCGGAACCTGCAGTGGTTCCAGAGTCCGGCAGGCGACCCCTTCATAAGAAGGGCAAGACCGTGACACCGGCGGCCTCCGTCCAACCGGAGGCGCCGGACAACTTGCTGGAGGCGCTCAAAGGCGCTTCCATCGAGGAAGAACACCGCACTATCATGAGTGCGGTGATCCAGAAGGTTCATCTCGCCAAGAGCGGGCTGACCGAAGCCTGCAGCAGCCTTCTAACAGGCTTTGAGGTAAGAAGTTAAAATTATGTAATGTAATACTGCATAGACAGTAGCCCCTGATGCTCGGTTAGGTGTTCGGAAAGAAAAGCCGGCCTGAGGATCTAAAAAGATATACGCAGGGTTGCTAATAAAGTATGTCAATATGGGTTTGCAGGCTGCGCTGCTGACCTCTGCCGCACTGACTGCGGAGGTCGGTGCGTTGAAGCAGGATCTCGAGCGGTCCGAGCAAGAGCTCGGCCGTGCCAAGAGGCAGCTCAAGGACAAAGAAGGTGAGTAGCACCACTTTGAAAAGTTACCTTACAGAAAAGGATTTAGGTTGCAATAAGAAAATAACAAGGATAACATGGGTACTGCAGGGGCCACAAACGAGGTGGCAGCCCTGAAGGAGGTTGTGTCCTTGGCCGAACGCAATGCGCCGCGGATCGGGCAGAGCGAGAAAAGCAAGAGGCATGGGTGGCGGAGGTGCGGCAAGAGCTCCAGGCTCTCATGGAGAAGCATGAGAGTTTGGAGCGCGACTCAAAGACTCGAGAGTCCGAGCTCGCCTCGGCTCTCGAAAGTGCCAAGTCCACCAAGGCCGAGGCCCGTAATGCCCTTCAGGAAATTGAGGATATGAAGAAAATAGCGGCGGGTAAGGCATTTTTCATGCAAAGCAAGCATGTTAATGTAAACTACCAGACACTTACCCGAATTCGGAGCTCTCTAGGGGCGTTTGCGGATCTGCCTCGCAGTGTATCCGACGCTGCCGCATTCTACCGTGGCAAGGAGGGGAGCTCAACGGAGAAGGTCTTCTGGTCTCAGTACGCTGAGGCCGGCCATCCGGTGCCCCCTAGCGACCAGCTGAAGCAGCTGGTTGAACTTCACAAGGTAGCTGAGGAGGCCATGAAGGGCCTTATAGTCCGGCTGTGGCCTGGACAGGCCATGCCTGGGAGCTACTTCGGCCTCGTGCGGCGGCTGGTGGATGCGTTCCCCTGGGTGGATGTCATCAAGCGCTCCGCCTGTATTGAAGGTGCTCGTCGGGCCCTTGCCCATGCAAAGGTGCACTGGGGCATGCTGGATGCGGAGAGGCTTCTTACTGACCCGCCGCCAGCGGGCAAGGAGTATCGTATGCCCAAAATGTACTATAAGACAGTCCTGAAGGGTGCCCGCAATATTGCGGATGAGTGCCCCAGAGATGTAATTGTTGAGTAAACTCGTTATGTATTATCCTGTGCGCTGAAAACTTTGTTCATATGCGCTACGCAACACTTGTTTAATTTAAAATATTACCTTCTGTGCGGCCGTTTATAAAATCTGAGAGATGGCAAGTCGTTGGCTTCAGCCCCCAAGCCACGAGTGCTGGGGTGTTCGGGATAAACTTGAGCACTCTTGTTCCCATTTTTGGGTCCATCTAGGGAGGCGCTCAACACAACGAACAAGGCGACCGGACTTATAATGCTTGAACACTCTCACTTAGCCATAGAATTCTATAATTTTAAATTTTGGCGAAGCCCCTAGTATTCGAAAGACCGAACTCGGGGCGCTATCCACACCTTCGTCGGACATTATCCGATACTTCGCTCGAAGCGGCATAGGTCTTTAGGGACCCGAAAAGACCTCTCGAACAGCGACCAGTCTCTCGCCTTATCATGCCAGTCAGTTTTAGCTTTCTCCACTGAGGCGCTCGCCCAGCTCAAACGGGGCGCAATCGCAGTGGTTCTCCCAGTGCTACCTTAGCCGACAGAAGGGAACGTAAGGCACCAAAACGTGGGAGCCGGGCAAACCCAACTATTGACCCAAGACATGATTCGGAGCCGATTCATATAATGCTATAAGTTCGGGGTGCCGCACTTGTGAAAGTGTTCGGACTTATCACACCATAATGTGGGGAACATAAGCCCCTGGTGTATTCGGCCGTACCAAAATATACGGGTGCGAGATGTCATTAATGAACATATGTGTAAAGTAATGCAATAACAGGCAAAAAATGCTGCATTATTTATTCAAGGAATTCTGCTATAAGTGCGGAAGGATACAAATAGTGCGGTAAGCAAGGGATTGGACTAAATAAGCATGTCCCCCTCCAGGGGTGGGCTGCGGACTGGTGTATATAATCGAATTTAATGCTCGTAATGGAGACCACCTGAGTGTTAACCGCAGCCTTCTTCTTCCCTGGTCGTTGTATCGTGAGTTCGGCGGGTCCACCGCCGGGCAGGGCTTCTGGTAAACGGAGTCCTGTATATAAAAAGAAAAATAAAAAGAGCGACACACTTGGGAGCCCCTGGTGTGGTTGAGCCGCACTCTGGGTCTGTTGTGGTCGTGCCCCTCCCCTTAAGCCCATGTTATCTCCAGAGCGTAATGATGTACGCGGAGGGTTGGTCTTGCAATTATGCAAGGGCTGGGGTTGGGGCCGTATTGCTACGCGTGCTCAGATCGTGCCAGGTGGTCTTGGTTGATGTTGCTTCGGGCGCGTTTGGCCGTGTCCGGCCGTTTAACGGCCGGACTCGAAAATTGCCTTAAAAGGTGCTCTGTACTTCTGCCGCGAGAGCCGCTGTGTGTTCCTCCGTTCGGAGGGAGCGTTCCGTATTTCCGTTGACCGTGATGACTCCACGAGGGCCTGGCATCTTGAGCTTGAGGTATGCGTAATGCGGCACCGCATTGAACTTTGCGAACGCTGTTCGTCCGAGCAGGGCGTGATAGCCACTGCGGAATGGGACTATTTCGAAGATTAACTCCTCGCTCCGGAAATTGTCCGGGGATCCGAAGACGACTTCCAGTGTGACTGAGCCTGTACAATTGGCCTCAACACCTGGTATGACGCCTTTGAAGGTCGTCTTTGTAGGTTTAGTCCTTGAGGGGTCTATGCCCATCTTGCGCACTGTATCCTGATAAAGCGGGTTCAGGCTACTGCCACCGTCCATCAAGACTCTCGTGAGGTGAAATCCATCGACGATTGGGTCTAAAACCAATGCGGCGAATCCGCCATGGCGGATACTGGTCGGATGGTCTCTTCGATCGAAAGTGATCGGGCAAGAGGACCATGGATTGAACTTCGGGGCAACTGGCTCCATCGCATATACGTCCCTTAGCGCACGCTTCCGCTCCCTCTTGGCTATATGGGTTGCGTATATCATATTCACCGTCCGCACTTGTGGGGGGAAACCCTTCTGTCCTCTATTGTTCGGTGGTCGGGTCTCTTCCTCGTCGTCGCTGTGCAGCCCCTTGTCATTGTTTTCGGCAATTAACTTGCCTGCCTGCTTGAATACCCAACAATCTCTATTGGTGTGATTAGCCGGCTTTTCGGGGGTGCCATGTATCTGGCATAAGCGGTCGACTATTCGGTCCAAATTGGACAGACCCGGAGTGGTTCTTTTGAATGGCTTCTTCCGCTGACCGGGTTTAGAGTCTCGGAATCCGGTGTTGACTGCCGTATCCTCCTTGTCGTTGCCGTTAATGCGGCGTTTATTTTTGCTTCGACGCGACCTGCCATTGTGGTCCTTGGTATCCAGACTGCCAGAATTTTTACTCAGGTTGTTGCTGCGAGCTAGCCAGCTGTCCTCTCCCGCACAGAAGCGGGTCATTAGAGATGTGAGGGCTTCCATGGATTTCGGCTTTTCCTGTCCTAGGTGCCGGGGTAGCCACTCGTCGCGGATGTTATGTTTAAAGGCTGCTAGGGCCTCTGCATCCAGACAGTCGACGATTTGATTTTTCTTTGTTAAGAACCGTGTCCAGAACTGTCTGGCTGACTCGTCTGGCTGCTAAATTATGTGGCTTAGGTCATCGGCGTCTGGTGGTCGCACATATGTGCCCTGGAAGTTGTCGAGGAATGTGGCTTCCAGGTCTTCCCAACACCCAATTGACTCTGCGGGCAAGCTGTTAAGCCAATGCCGAGCTGGTCCTTTAAGCTTGAGTGGGAGATACTTGATGGCATGGAGATCGTCGCCGCGGGCCTTATGGATGTGAACGAGATAATCTTCGATCCAAACCGCAGGGTCTGTTGTGCCATCGTAGGATTCAATGTTTACGGGTTTAAACCCTTCAGGGATTTGATGATCCATTACTTCGTCAGTGAAGCATAGCGGGTGTGCGGCGCCTCTATATTGAGCAATATCACGACATAGCTCGAGTGAGCGTTGTCTGCTATGTTCGGCCCGGCCGGAGTTATTGTATCCGGCGCGACGGTATTCGTCGTGGGTCGTGGGGCGCCCACGTGATCCATAGATGGATCTGGATTGCCTTGCTTTGTCCTCCAATATATCTCGTATGTCCGGCGCGTTCCCTCTTGGCTTCGTACTTTTGGAGCGATGCCGGGGTACGGTCTTGGTAGAGGGCCTAGATGCCTCTCTGTTCCGACCACGGGGTGGTCGGTCGGTCGTATTGTGCGCTGGTGATGAAGGTATGTATGCTTCCTCCTCTAATCGGGGGAGCAACTTGCGTTTTGGGTAGCTTTTGGAGGGGCATTCGAGTTCGTACTCTTCGGCCGCGAGGACCTCGGTCCATCGATCGGCCAGCAGGTCCTGATCAGCTTGAAGCTGCTACTGCTTTTTCTTTAGGCTATTTGCCGTGGCGATAAGCCTTCTTTTAAAACGCTCTTGTTCGACGGGATCCTCGGGCACGACGAATTCGTCATCGTTGAGGCTTGCCTCGTCTTCGGAGGGAGGTATGTAATTATCATCCTCGACCTCTTCGTCCGCCGCTCTCTCGTGAGGGCTTGCTTCTGCATCCTCCTGCGCTGAATCTTGCTGGAGGGGATTGTCTTCGGCACTTTCTGGGGTGTTATTATCTCTTGTGCCTGAATCTCCATTCTTGCTGTGGCGGGATTTACAGTGGCGCCGCTGACGTCGGTGCTTGGGCTGTTTCTTTAAGGAATCTGCCTCCGCTGCTTCTTCGCCGTCCCCCTCTTTTGGGGTGTCCACCATGTATATGTCATATGACGAGGTGGTCTTCCAGTGCCCTGTAGGCGCTGGTTCTTGTTCGTCTCCGGCATCGTCGTCCATACCGTCGATGTCTTCGGAGTCGTAGTCTAGCATGTCTGTTAGATCGTCGACAGTGGCTACAAAGTGGGTGGTGGGTGGGCCTTGAATTTCTTCGTCGTCCGTATCCCAACCGTCCTGGCCATAGTCCGGCCAGGTCTCTCCGGATAGCGAGAGATGTTTTAGCGAATTTAGGATGTCGCCAAAGGGCGAGTGTTGGAAGATGTCCGCGGCGGTGAACTCCATGACCGGCGCCCAATCAGATTCGATTGGCAGGGGCGCGGGAGGTTCGGAGTCCGGCAGGGAGTCCGGCACCTCGGAGTCACGAGCGTCGCAAGGGACAAGGTTAGTGTTCGGCTCCATCACCGTGGAAGTTGCAGCCCCCGAGGCGGTGTCCAGCCACCGATCCTCGATCTGGGCGATCGGCTCCGGACTAAGGGCCGGAGCGGACTCATGTGCGGCCACCAAGGCACTGTCCGGCGGCAGAGCTAGATCATGCCCATCGTGACAGTGCGGCACGCTCGGTTGTGGCTCGAGCCCATCGAATATCAAGTCCCCGCGGATGTCGGCCGTGAAGTTTAGGCTTCCGAACCTGACCTGACGGCCAGGGGCGTAGCTTTCGATCTGCTCCAGATGGCCAAGTGAATTAGCCCGCAGCGCGAAGCCGCCGAATACGAAGATCTGTCCGGGGAGAAAAGTCTCACCCTGGACAGCATTGTTGTTGATTGAAGAAGCCATCGAGCCTATCGGTGACGACACAGAGGAACTCTCAATGAAAGCACCAATGTCGGTGTCAAAACCGGCGGATCTCGGGTAGGGGGTCCCGAACTGTGCGTCTAGGCGGATGGTAACAGGAGACGAGGGACACGATGTTTTACCCAGGTTCGGGCCCTCTTGATGGAGGTAAAACCCTACGTCCTGCTTGATTAATATTGATGATATGGGTAGTACAAGAGTGGATCTACCACGAGATCAAAGAGGCTAAACCCTAGAAGCTAGCCTATGGTATGATTGTTGTAATGGAGGTTATGTCCTATGGACTAAAGCCCTCCGGTTTATATAGACACCGAAGAGGGCTAGGGTTACACAGAGTCGGTTACAATGGTAGGAGATCTACATATCCGTATCGCCAAGCCTGCCTTCCACGCCAAGGAAAGTCCCATCCGGACACGGGACGGAGTCTTCAATCTTGTATCTTCGTAGTCTTGGAGTCCGGCAGACGATGATAGTCCGGCTGTCCGGACACCCCCTAGTCCAGGACTCCCTCAACAAGAGTCGGAGTTATGAATATGGAAAGTTGTATCCGGGGCGTTACAACACTCCACCACTATGGGAGGATCTCGTCCTGAGATCTAGGATGGCACCAGAGAGAAAAGGAATAGGAAGATAAGAGGTAAACTATGTTGCTTCTTCGACAAACGAGTGAAACCAAAGAACCTTGAGAGATTGAAAAGTTGAAAGAAAGAACACAATGGAGTTGAACACAATTGAGAGCACCGCGGTAGAACAAATAAAAATAAGGAACACCATGTGAACCTTGGAGGTTGAAAGACATAAGAAAAGGGTTACAATGGACAAGAAGAATTCAAAACCACTCCAGTTAAAACAAGATGAGGGAGGAAGAATCCGGGCAGCACTCCGGTTGAACATGGAAGGAATAGAACATGAGCTTGAGAAGATGGGATGATACTTGATGAAATCAACAACACACTACCTACCTCTGGAACTATTGAAAGAATGGCACAATGGGTAAGAAAGATTTCAGACAGCACTCTGGTTGAAAATAGAGGCAAAACTTGACAAGTTGAAAGAACTTGAATTAGAACACAACACTGCGGTTAAATGGATAAGCACGAAAAACATGATCCTCACAATTCGAGATGATGAGTGAAAAGAGAAACATCACCATGCCTCCGGAAGAAAGAATAGAAGATAGATCATTGAAATAGAAGAATGGAGAAGAAAATGCCAACTTCTGCCACAAATGAGTTTGGAAAGCATCCTTGCAAAGAAGAATTGAACGGAGTTGTTGCAAAACCAACAACGAAACGAATAGGCTTGTAGTGGGCTTATGGAAAACATCTCAAGACTATGAGGTGACAACCGGCCACTAATGGAAACCATTGATTTGATTGAGAGCACCGAAGAGATGAAAAACTTCTTCCACCAAGATGATAGAGAGATAACTTGGATCATTGATAAACACCATAATAGCAACATTCCTTAGGGAAGGCTTTAGGTGAAATATGACACAAGATAACTCCAACAAAGAGATTAATGGATTTAGAATACCTCATTCTTGACAACATGTGAATCATGAAACACGAACTCAAATTGTCAAGAATGACATAACACCACCTCAAATGATAAGGTAGAACGAATTGCACTTCAAAATGCAAGATGAAGAATACTTGAACTCCCCAAAACAAAACATGTGTTGAGCACCATGTTTATTTTAGAGTGTAGCTTGGCGGATCATAACTTCAAGAGAAATCTTGAAGAACAATTGAAGAATGAAAGGAATCCTTGATGAACTCTTGAAGAATGAACTAAATCATGAAGAACCACCATGAAGAACTCCGGTAACAAAAGGATGATGAGATAGAATTAAAGGATGAAAAGAATAATACTAAAGCTTTGTGTTGAGTTCCAACGAGATGGCCGAGGAAATTTGAACTTCGGGAAAGAAAAGATGAGAACACTTGGAACTAGATTTTATTCATCAAGAACAAACTCCGAAGGAAGGGATTACTCGCTTGGATGAAATAAGAATAAGATTTATTGTATGTTTATCCTTCATCAAATTAAATTGATGACAAGCAATGGATTTTGCATACTACTTATTCTTCTTGAAAAGGATTAAGGGAAATATGATACAAAACTTGGGAATGTCTTCATGAACCACCGGTAGGATTGAAAAGAACGAATGAATTAATATGATAACGAAGGAAAAAGAATCTGAAAGAACCACCGTTAGAATTCGGAAATGACTGTCGAAAGAGAATGAATCACCGGGAAGAATTAGAAGAACAAATATGCTTGAGGGGATTTTGATGCAAAAGAACGAAGAGATCGCGAAGTGATTGAAGAATACTTGAACGAAGCACTGGAAGAATATTGAGACGAACGAAAGGGCACGGATATAGAATAATTGGAGAATGAATCTGAAAACTTAGAACGAAGAAATCCTCCGAAAAGATGGCCTCTGGATGATCGAGAGAGAAAGCAACTCCTGAAATGCTCCGGATGGATGAAAAGAATTTGCATGACTTGAAACATTTGATAGGATAACATCGAGCTAGCACCGCGAATCTTCGGGGAACAGACAAGATTTAGAGGAAAAACTCTTCTTCGATCTTCAAATGATGACGAGAAACACCACTAAAATTCCTGAGATACTCCGGAAGAATGAAAAGCTAAGGGGTTGAACCAACAATGAAAAGAATTTGAACGAGATCTTGGAGAAGGCATGTGACTGACGAAATTCCTTCTTATGTCAAACTTGAAAATAATTAAGAATAACTCTGGTAGAATTAGAAGAGTCAGGTAAGATCCTGGAAAAAGACTTGTGGGTTAGGGCCCACAAAAAGAAAAAACCGTTGGAAAGGATTGTTGAATAGGTAGATGATGCACCGGAACGATTAAAATATTTGAATGAGGTGACAACCTCGAAATAATTGAAACACAGACGAATCTCCTGAGATGTCTTGAACACTCCGGAAGAATAAACTGGCGAGAGGTGAACGAGCAGGGAAAACACTTGAGCCGAGGAAAAAAATGTGACCAACCAGAAAAACTTAAATTGAATCCACTGGAAAAGAAAAAAAAGAGATGAAGAATGTCCACCAAGACGAGAATTCATCGGTTGAGATAACTGAGGGAAGAATGAAGAGGCTTCGCATGAATGAAATAGATAGTCGAGAGAGACTCAGACTCCGGGAAGAAGAGGGTGGGAGGGCGGGATAAAACAAAGGCAACATGGAGAGGGAAACCGACGAATATCTAGAAGAGAAAACACCGGTTGAAATCATTGAGGAAAGAAAGCAAAGACTTCGCACGAGTAGGATGGATACTCGATTAGGGACTCCGGTTTCGAGAGGAAGAAGGGTGGGCGGGTGGGAAAAGAAAACAACTGAGGATTGAACTCAAAGATGAAGACGCTTGAGGCAACTTGACGAGAAATGCACCGGACCAAAAAGGATGGACAACTCACGAAACTAACCACGTGATCCTAAAGAAAAATTTGAAGGGAAGAGGAGTAGTTCAAACACCTACGTCAAGATTCCTCACCAGAGCGACGAAGAGGCTGAGGAGTAAAAAGAATTACTACTCTCCAATATATATAATCCTAAGACTCAAAATAGTTTTCTTCTAGACTCAACAACGGCCAACAATCAAGGGGGCTCCTATGGTCGGTCGAGGCTCTGATACCAACTTGTCACGCCCAATATGCGACCCTATCCAAAAGGAACTCGAAGGTCCCACCAAGGATAGACCCGCATATTGAAACGCTTTTGCAAGGTGGATATCATTACATCAACATTAGATAATAGATGGGGATACATACAAGAGGCATACAATGCCACACGAATACAACAATACATCATCCATAAGATCAACATCCGACTACGGATGAAACACAAACAAAAGCTCAAACAATATCCACCCTGCTAGCCCAGGCTGCCGACCTGGAACCTATCCCCTGATCGAAGAAGGAGCAGAAGAAGAACTCCAAAACAAGCAAACATCGCTCTCGCGTCATGATCATCGCATAACCTGTACCTGCAACTGTTGTTGTCATAATCTGTGAGCCATGAGGACTCAGCAATCCCATTACCATGGGTATCAAGACTAGCAAAGCTTAATGGGAAAGGAAGGGGTAAAGTGGTGAGGTTGCAGCAGCGACTAAGCATGATATGGTGGCTAACATACGCAAATGAGAGCGAGAAGAGAAGCAAAGGAACTATCGTCAACTAGCAATGATCAAGAGGTGATCCTGAACACCTACTTACGTCAAACATAACCCAGAAACCGTGTTCACTTCCCGGACTCCGCGGAGAAGAGACCATCACGGCTACACACATGGTTGATGCATTTTAATTCGGATCTGGTGTCAACTTATCTACAACCGGACATTAACAAATTCCCATCTGCCACATAACCGCGGGCACGGCTCACGAAAGTTTAACCCTGCAGGGGTGTCCCAACTTAGCCCATGATAAGCTCTCGCGATCAATGAAGGATATACCTTCTCCCAGGAAGACCCGATCAGTCTCGGAATCCCGGTTTACAAGACATTTCGACAATGGTAAAACAAGACCAGCAAGACCGCCCGATGCGCCGACATCCCGATAGGAGCTGCACATATCTCGTTCTCAGGGCAACACCGGATAAGCTAAGCGTACTGGTACCGACGTAACCCAAGTTGCCAAGGGATGGTCCCGCACGGTGCTCTAGTTTGGACAAACACTTAGACAAGCATTGGCCCGGGGGGGCTATAATAAAGATGACCCTTGGGTTAATTATTCCCAAGGGAAAAGTAGGTGGTGGTGAGGCAAATGGTAAAACCAAGGTTGGGCCTTGTTGGAGGAGTTTTATTCAAAGCGAACTGTCAGGGGGTCCCATAAATCACCCGACCGCGTTAGGAACGCAAAATCCGGGAACATAACACCGGTATGACGGAAACTAGGGGGGCACGAGTGGAACAAAACACCAGACATAAGGCCGAGCCTTCCACCCTTTACCAAGTATATAGATGCATTAATAGTATAAAAGAGATATTGTGATATCCCAACCAAAAATCCTATCCACCATGGAGCAATCTTCAACTTCACCTGCAACTAGCAACGCTATAAGAGGGGCTGATCAAAGCGGTAACATAGCCAAACAACGGTTTGCTAGGAAGGGTGTTAAAGGTTAGAGGTTCATGGCAATTTGGGGAGGCTTCAAGAACAAGTGATAGGAAGCGCAGCAAAGCGATAGAATGAAGCAACTAGCATAGCAATGATAGTAGTGAGATCCAGGGTAGTGGTCATCTTGCCTGAAATCCCGCAAGGAAGAAGAACGAGTCCATGAAGAAGATGAAGCCACGAAGACGAACCAAGCATAGACGAACGCGTCCTCACGATCGCAACATTACCGGAACTAGGAAGCAACACCGGAAAGAAACAAACAACATGGTAAACGCACGAGCATAAACATGGCATGATGCACAATCAAGTATGATGCATGTCCGGTTTAATGAGGCATGGCATGGCAAAGTGCAACAAACAATACTACAACTTAAGTGGAGCTCAATATTCAATGAGTTGCATATTGACAAAACACCACATCCAATTATTGAATTCACTCTCGTTTATTAAATATTGTTAACATGGCAAGAGGTGCAACACAATAAAACTACCTATCTAGGCAAGTTTAAATGAGGCCGGAACAACAAACAATAATTCCGGAAAATCCTCATGTCCATATTTTAGATTTGGTACTGTTCTGCCCTAAACCATATTTTATAGTTGTTAAACAGAAAATTAAAGTGGACCATGTTAAACTAGGCATTTTTCCACCCCATTTACATATAAAGAACATTTAATTCCGAGCTATGGTTATTTAGTTATGAAGTAAATCATTTAAACATGGCATTTAAGCAAATTTAATCAAATAGCATTTTAATCATTTTAAACATGGATGAAAGTGGCATATTATTAATCCACAGAAAATTCTAAGCATTTTACATGTTTGAATCAATTTAAACCGATGTACGGTTATGAAGTTATTAATGCATGAAGTTTAGGGACTTTTCTGTAAAACATTAATTCCTGGATAAATAGACAAATCGCAGACGGGAAAAAAAACAAGAGTCGGTCCAAAACTGGCTGGGCCAACAGTGGGGGGGATGCTCACCACGACACTTGGGCCGGCTCGGTGCTAGGCTAGGGTGAGCAAGCTGGGCCGGCTGGATCTGGTCCACGCTGGCGCGGTCAACGCTCGAGGACGAGTGGGCGGGGCAGAGTAGAGGCGCTCGTCCTCTGGAACGAAGCAGAGGCACGATGCGGTGGGGCTGCGGGGCTCAGGGAGGCGCGACTCCGGCGAGGCAAGGTCTTGACGACGGCGCTGACAGGCGGTGCGAAGCAGAGGAGGGGTCAACGCGCGGCAGCGCGCCTCCTCGTTTGATGCAGGGGAAGCAGGGCAACGGCGCAAGAGAAACCGGGCGGAGACGTCCCGATCCGGTGGTGGGGAGCTCCTGGCAGTTGACGAAGATGGAGATGGCGAAGACCGGCCGATCTGGACGAGGGGAGGTGGATCCCAGCGAGGTTCATCGGATCCAGCTAGTTACAGGCAGCGGCGGCGTGCTTGTTCATGCGCATAAGAGAGAGACGGTCAGAGGAGAAAGAGACAGGGAAAAAGAAGGGAAGAAGGGCGCGCGAGACGGGGACCTGCTGGGTTCGGCCGTCGATGGAGGCGAGGCTCCCCAAAGCAGACGAGGGAGGCGGGGTCTAGCGCGTCTGGTGGCTCTCGACGGTGGAGGGAGAGGGCGACGGGCAGAGGAGCTTGGGCTCGTGCAGGATTTGGGCGGCGATGGTGGTTGGACAGGAGGGAAAAAATGAGGAGAAGGTGGAGGCTGCGAGGGGATTGGGCGTTGGTGGATCCCGAGGGGGATTGCGCGGCGGCGGAGGGGTTCGGAGGATGGGACAGCTCTCCTCATATTTAGGGTTGGTCAATATATATATCTCAGGAAGATTAGATTAGGGGCTATTTGGGCCCTCCGATTTAAATTGGACGGTTGAGAAAAATAGGCTAAGAGAGTCCAACAAAGAAACGGTGATGTTTTATAGATGTTTGGGGATGATCCGGACTCAACGGTAATGACTGAGCGTTTGGGTTCGGGGAAGTTTCAGATACGCGCGAGGGGGGCTGCGAGCTGGCGAAAGAGGTTAGGTGGTCAAACAAGAGGGACTCGAGAAACCCGGTTGGTCTCGGAACGGTCCACGAAGGCAACGGGGTTTGATGAGCTCAGAAAAGAGAGAGAAGAGAGTGGTCCGGTTGATCTGAGAGAAGGTCAGCCGAGACACGGAAGAAGCGGCAACTACGAGCAGATGCAAGTTTTATGAAAACGATGTCGATGCAATGCGAATGATGACATGAGACGAGATGCATAACAAGAACAAAATGCAAAACAACAGACAAAAACCCAACCACGGAGGAAAAAATATATCACATCTCCGAAAAAGGCAAGAGTCGGAGTTATGAATATGGAAAGTTGTATCCGGGGTGTTACAGAAGTGCCTCCTTATTACGCGCAAAATAATGTTTCCTCCACCTGACAGCAGGGACCCATCGGACGGGCCACCGTATTTCGCGAAAAAACGATTCGCCCCCCTGACTGTTGGGACCCACCAGCTACATCTTCGCACGCAAGGAAGTGCGGCCGGGCAAAAAAAACGATTCGTCCCCTGACTGCTGGGACCCACCAGCTACATCTCCTTTTTTTTGAGGGAACACCAGCTACATCTTCGCAGGCAAGGAACTGCCTGACGGTCGGGACCACCTGGTCGAAGCGTATCTAGCGTTGTCATTCTGGTCGCGAACGTGCACGTACATACTGGTCGATGTAGAGGCGCGCACGTGTTGTAGATGTAGAGGCGCGCATGTGTCGTAGTAGAGGTGCGCACGTAGCATGTACACGTACGTACAGCGGCGAGGGTGCAAGAAATAAAATACGGCCACGTATGTACATACGGGCAGGGTCTCTAACGCCTATCGCGCATACGTACATGGCTGGGTCGGAACGGAGAAACAGCGTCGTCGCCGTGTTCACGCGGAGCCAACCAGCTGGGTCAGAACGGAGTGCATGATCGTGTTCATCGGGAGGGCTTGGACGGAACAGGCGATGGAAATGAGGCCTGGCGTACCGCACAACGGAGGAAACGGCCTTGTGTTCGACCGGCCATGTTCGAAACGGGGTCCTGTTGATCGGGAGGGGCCTGGCGTACCGCAAAACGGAGGAAATGGACCTCCTATGGTCGAAACTGGGGTCCTGTTGATCGGGAGGGGTGTGGCGTACCGCAAAACGGACGAAACGGGCCTCCTACGGTCGAAAC